>NW_025944986.1:82677-231971 GCF_000764305.2 Hyalella azteca | reverse complement strand
TGTCAGATGTGCGTATTAAGTTGAAGTGCGTGAATTTCATGCACACAAACATCGTAATATTTTGCATACAAATTTTCAGATGTACGTAATCGGTTAAAATGCATGAGTATCATGCATAAAAACACTGCAATATATTGCACACCTACATGCTCTTACATGTCAAGGTTAAAATAAAAATATAACATGCAGAAAATTTCCTCAAGAAAGTTCGATTCTAGCTTCTAAGTGAAAAAAACACTGGCGTAATCTGTCCGATTATTTTTGCTAGCTTCAATACATATGATGGTTGCGTTGTCCCGGGGCTGAACATTTTACATCTGCCGCTCGTAATGCGCTGTTGGGGTCCGGGTTTTAGTCAGTGCCGCAGTCGTATCTTGTCGGGTCTCGCTAAGTCGCTTGTTGGCAGTCGTCATAAGTTTATTGTGGAAGAGTCCCATTAGTTGACAGTCGTTGAAAAAGATAAATGACCTATTATTTTAGCTTGAAAGTCGTTGTAAAGTAAAAAAATTGGTCGATAACTTCAGCGAAAGTCGTTGAAATTCCAACGACTATTGCGACTGTATGAGACCTGGGGTCTTGGCCATCTATTGGGAAAATATTGAGATCCAAAGAGAGACAATGCACGCTACCCAGTGAGATCATCGAAAAATGTGTCAAATTTGACAGTTGACCTTGCTCTACCAAATAGTGAATAACTGTTAGTAAATTGTATAGGAAGAATATTATGGTTTGAGACTTTTAAATACATCTGTGAATATATTAGGAATCCTTTAAGTATACTTGTATTCACTGATTTCAAGTGGTAAATAAATTGATAGATGATTAAGTTGAGAAATGGATTTAGACACATGAAAACTAATTCCGTCACAACTTGAATTGGACACACACAGATCGTTCAAAGCTGTGTACAAAAATTAAAATTTGCTTAATTAAAAGCTTAATAGTTGTTAATTAAAAGCGTACTGTAATTAAGTAATGTTCAATATTCATTAGTGTTCTAATTCAAAGCCGTGTTGTATTCCAATACAGCTCACACAGCAAATGGAATTCGAACACGTGGATGACGGCATTACGTATCAGTAGAATTTGAAGCACGGACGGAATACGCCTCACCACGTGCCAACTATTGCCACACACAGTGACGGTCCTGACGGAATATAGGGATTTGGTAGGTTTCCGTTCTAAAGGCTTTTAAATAAATATGGCAACATTTTGTGACGTTTCGTTGTTGCTGACACCGTGACACGTAGTGCGGTGTTTTGAGAGTCGCATAAAGCAAACAGAACTTGAGTAACGCATATGGTTATTTTTTTATAGTTTTTCATTTCTTGATGCGTTTTTAATGTGACGGAATATACCGCGTTTACCCTAATATTGAAATTTTATTGAAAAAAATATGTCTAACAGTCTAAGCAAAAGCTCTAAGCTTGAGTTGAAGGAACACTTGCCTTGAGGCTGAGGCCCCTGAGCAGCCTGAGCCCTTGTCTAATTGTCATGGCATTTGTCTATTTTAAATACCGATCATTCAATGCCAATCAATAGATTTGTGCAAATATTATAATAATTTTAATATAATAACCATGCACCTTAAATTGCCTAAAATAAAATGTTCAAAAATTATCAATTTAGATTTATTCTGGTGTTTGGCCAATGACCAGGCTGCAGAGAATGTTTTTTAGCTCAAGACATTGGTGTCTTTTGAAGATAATCGGCCACCTTGACCTTACGGCTTACATGGACATCCCGGTCAGTGGTTGCCATGGTCTGGAAGGTGCAGCATGTGTGCCTGTTTATTTTGGGATGTATGCCAGGAAAGGAAGTTGCCAGGATCCTTGCTAAAAACTGAAAGTGCAACTTAGACCAATTCCTGATGATTGACCCAAATGCTTGCTCTAAAATGCTTGCCATTTTGCCAATTTGTGATAAATGGCACTGAGGCACGCTCTTTGCAATTGATTTGGATGATGCTCAATGATCGACCCAGACGCAGGCTGGCATGTGCTTTCCAATTGATGTGGCTGATGGCCGATGCCCGATGATCAACACATGCCCTCTAGTTCTGCTACATTCAATTTGACTGATGCCTGATGATCAACACAAACTCACACTTTACAATGGATTTGGCCAATGCCTGATGATTGTCACTGATGCACATGCTTTACAATCAATGTGGCTGATGCCTGATGATTGACACGAACAAACATGCTTTATGATTGATTTGGCCAATGCCTGATGATCAACACTGATGCATGCTCCTTGCAATCAATGTGGCTAATGCTCAACACTGATGCATGCTCTTTGCAATTGATGCAGCTGATCCTCAATTATTGACACAGACACATGCAATTTACGGTCATTTTGGCTGATGATCGATGATCAATACTGATGCTTGCACTTTACGATCAATGTAGTCAATGCCTGATGATAAACATGGATTGACTCAACTCCAATCAGACTGTTTTCCAGTCCTTTTTAATCAAAGAACAAACATTCCCCGTTTTGAGACATGATGGAGAGGCAATTGTCTACAAAACATTGTGGTAAACCAGCATTTTTTTAGAATTAGTTCATTTTTAAGTTCCTCATCAACTCAATATTTTAATCAATTACTCATGTATGATAATTCTGGTATAATTCTAGTCTACTTGTGTGACTCAAAAATGAACTTGAGGACCTTGAGTACAAAAACTTTTGTCTCAGGAAATAGGTAGTGCAATTCATGTATGTAAATGAATATTTTATTTCTTGCTGAAATTCATTATTTTAGATACCGTAATATGATAAAACTCCTATTCATTTTTATTTTATAAAACTATAATAAATTCCCCATTTAGGTATGTATTATTACTAAATTATTTATCAATATTGTTTTCACTTCTTCAGTTGCTGATTGTTTTTTCATATAATAAAGCTATAGTTGAGCAAAGCTTGAGTCAATAAAAATGATGAGAGAGTAGAGACACTATAGAAAGCAATATTATTCTGGTACAATACATCTACTTGTAGCCTTACTGGCATCAGACATGCAGGCCCTGCCCAAGCCTGGTGCTGATGAGCTGGGCTATCTGCAGCTCACCTCTGATGGAGCAGTACTTGCTGTATGTATATTTTTCACCGTTTGTAATACAGAAATTTCATGAAAACTATGCCAGTATTTGGAAAGTAATTAATTTTATCATGTTTGTATAAATGTTTTTATCTCTAAACTTCTGTTGAAGAAATTCTTTGTGAGACTTCACTCTCACCTAACTGTTGTGTATCTATTTCAACTTCAATGAAACTTGATATTTTAAAACTCTGGATGAGCAAATATTATTTATTGAATGCAATTCTCATTTTCAAACTACTTCCAGTCACGGGGCACCCTACAGAATGATGAGACTACTGCCAAAGCTCTGGCTCAGCTCGTTGCTGTAGCCTGCAGGAGTAAAGTCTTTCCACGACACATGCAACAGCAGCAACTGTGCAAGATAACAGGTGAGGGGTTTTGAGGTTTTTGTCCCTATTAGGTAATTTGTACATAATTTTACACATTATTTAATTAGTGGTATTACAATATCATAGATGATAACAGCTGCTTAGCATAATGGTTTCCTTTGTTGCTCACATTTTGATGCTGTTGTTGTTGCAGTGTGTTTTAGCATCAATGATACAAATGGTGTCCAGCTAGCAATATTACAATTCTCTTGTTGCACATTTTACATAGCATATACCATATGTTAAATTTGTTGTTAACATTATGATGCCTTGCTTATGCAATTGTAAACAAGCAACACAGCTGCATTCACTGTAAATCAAGGTCTGCTGAGATTGTTGTTGTATAAAAGCAACACTGCTGCATTCCATGTAAACAATATCACTAGGAAGTTGCTAAGAAGCATTTAAAGTAATGAAAATGCCTCAAAAATAAAGATATTTTTGTATGGAATGTCATTTTTATCACTTCTATCTTCCCAAGATATGCATCTATATATAATTAATTGATAACTAAATTTACATGGTTATGAATAAAACTTTAATAGACCAATAAAAAACCTATCCACTCACAACTTGAAGTGGATAGTAAATATAAGAATTGTTCTGACAAGGTTTCTAATGTAAAAAATGCAAGGATTCCAAAATCCTTGATTGGGCAGCCTGAAGTGGAACACCAATTTTTTTATTTCAATTGCTTTCTGATGGATGCTTGAGGGATGGAATTAACTGTACTATGTGTATGAGCACCGTTGCAACAAAGTTTCCTAACAATATTACTATTTGTATTGTTTCACTTGTGTACAAGCATCTCTGCAAAATTATTTAGTAACAATATTACAATTCTGTTTTCATTTCAGTTGTGAACAAGCATATCTGCAAAATTATTTAGTAACAATATTACAATTCTGTTTTTGTTTCAGTTGTGTACAAGCATCTCTGCAAAGTTATTTATTAACAATATTACAATTCTGTTTTCATTTCAGTTGTGAACAAGCATATCTGCAAAGTTATTTATTAACAATATTACAATTCTGTTTTTGTTTCAGTTGTGTGCAAGCATATCTGCAAAGTTATTTATTAAGAATAATACTATTCTGTTTTTGTTTCAGTTGTGTATGAGCACCACTACTATACAGTTTGTCTTGCCAATAAGCGTCTACATATTGTCAAGAAGAACATCAAGGCTTCTGGTGATGCATCTTCTCCCAACTGATCCACCTTCTCCCAACTGATCCACCTTCTCCATACTGATCCATGTTTGTTGTGGCATCAACTAATGTAAAATTTTTAGTTGCTCTTATTCAGACCAATATCTTGCGCAAAACATTTTACTTCACATAAATGGTTCTGCTTATGATTAGTCGTTGAACTAATTAATATTGAATGGTTCAACTGATGGTAAATGGTATTTTTGATGTTGAATGTTCAATCAAAGGAAAATAGTTTAACTGGAGATTATTGGTTCATATTGTCTTAAATGATTAACCCGCCGATAAATGGTTAATGTAGTTTTGAACTGTTCAACCGATGTTAAATGGTTCTACAGACTTCAAATGATTCATATGATGTTGAATAAATCAATTGACGGTAAATGAAGCTTCTGACGTAAAATGGTTTAAGCAATGGTAGATGGTTTGCCTGATGTCAAATGCTTCAGCTGATGGTGAGTAATTTGATTGTGATTAAGTGGCGATAAGTGGTTTAATTAATTGAGATGATGCCCACCGAGTTATTGTTCACTGGAAATTGTACATAAGCGCGTTTTTTTATCATACATACAAATTGAAGTAAACGATTAGGTCATTCTTATCAAGAGATATTTTTAATGATGCTAATAAATGCTTGGCTTATTGTAGCTAGGAATTTCAACTAGCCTTAAGTAGTGTTATGGGGCTCATCTAAATGTGTATTTAGGTAACTACTTATGTTAGCAAATGTGTCATTTTTTTCATTGCTGCTTTACATTTTATTTTGTCGATATCTGAACCGATTAATTATTAGGCTAGAGATTTGCCATCTTATTCTAGTTGAACTTTTTTGTCTGCATAAACTATGCGGTTATGCAGACATTTGTTTTATGTTCAGTTGCCTACGCTTAATAAAATGTTATTTTCGTAAATACTGTTGCTTTCCTAGGTGCTGTGGTGAGAATAAGAGTTCTTATAACATTTTGTCTATTCATTTCGTGTTTGGTGTGAATAGAATGCCCATTCTTACTTGAAGTTGTTTATCGTCATCGTTTGTACAGTGATTACAATATAGATTTTATTATTATTATTATTATTGATACCCTCCATTATTATTATCTCATTTGTCGTCTTAGTGACTGATGTTTTGAATTTTTTAGAGAGTGTTAATCTCTTCCTTCTAAAGTAGGTATTTAACATCACAGCGATGAGTCGACCTAAAGGGATTATAAAAATGGCCAGTTCGCGATTTCTATGAGCTGAAGCCATTCCTCCGCTCGAATTCCCGGTGTATTTAACGTGAGATTCAGGCCCTCAAACTTTTACTAAGAAATAATGGTTCGTTATCATGATCGTAATGAATATTTCATCATTTATGAACGAATATGACTTGGCAGCACATCGCCGCCCACTCCCAGCAAGCTGAAAGCAGGCTTGTGAAAAGGCCTTCTGCAGAAGAACTTTTCTTGAATTTTGCTGCTGCAAGATTCGATGTCATTATCAATAGACGTAATTAACTTATAATGCAAGGGCTCTCGGAATTTTGCTCCTGTATCTGCCAATATTGCGTTACTCTTGACCTCAAACTAGTGTTGTACGGTGGCAGTGACCACTTCCATTTCGTAACATAGTTCCAAAATGTATTTGCTGGCTGTGCTTCTCCGCCAATGAAAGTTGCCCCAGGCACTCTTACGCGAGAATCTCCTTAACGCCTTCATTAATGAAACCTCACCTTTGTCAAGCAGCTTATTCTGGATGTTTCGCAAAGAATCCTTGATGCTGCTGGGACTTGCATATTGTTTGTGACGCCGCCACCTTACACGCATTCTTGATGGCGGACAAGTGAGAACTCGTCAGAAAGAGACGGCGGCCAAGAAGTTAGCCGCCATCGCGTCTTTTCCACAAGCAAACGACATAAATGGTAAGAGAAAAGATGCTAAGAAGATCGCCGAAGTTTTATCACTAACGATAGGTACGGCTTGAGAAGTTCGAGTCGAGCGCAATCGCTAGATACCTAGTGGGCTTAGCAGGAGCTTGCAAGGACCTGCGTGGCTTCATTGGCAGCTTCTTAAACGTGGCAATAGCCTTACGTGTGTGTTGAAGCAGCTCCTAAACTTCTAAAGGTCAAGCTAAAAGTATGATTTAGCGAACCGTAGGAGCGTGTTGTAGTTGGTGGGGTCAGAAGTAAAAAGGGAGAAGAATAGGTATGAGGCCAAAGCGAACTTGCGTCGTGGCGCACTAGCCATGGTCAGAACTTAAATAGTTCAAAAATGCATGTAAGATAACCGTGCGAAAAAAGGAAGGTAGAATTTTTACAGCGGAACCTACATACGTATATACTAGTATATATTGAGTTATAGGCCTTTCTTGTCCGCGGACTTGGCCGTTATTTAGATCATCTGGCATCTCTGCTTGTATCGCTCAAGTGACTATTGCAAAAACCACGTCAGCGTATTCCATGATTACGTGATCTTTCATGTTACCGGTTTCAGTGGCAACCTGATTATTAATTGACAAGTTGATCAATATAAGATCTATAAATCAATAGTAGAAAACCTGAGTGGTTTTGGGTTTGTTTATGATTGTCCGAATAACGTATTAATATGGATTGATTGGCCAAGGAAGAATAATAACGAGTCGTGCATCTTAGCGCAAATATTAGAGATAGGTTTACAGGATACACTGAATAGAAGTTACAGGATCAGTAGATGGAGTATTACGACTGCGAGACGGTAGAGTATCGGAGTCTATAAAGACGTGAGAGCGTCTAGTCTAGAGTTAGCTGCGAATCACAGGTGACGTAAGAGAGACTAATGACATCATGGGTGATGACGTTCTGACACGTACCCCATTGACCTCCTGGACAAACACGCTGCCTGTCTCACGGCCGTGCCTCAAGAAATTCATCGTACGGGAATATCTTCCAAACTACCAAACCGATTTCAATGAAATTTGGTCTTTAGATTCCTGACCAGCTAAAGGTGATGTCTAGCCCGTGTGAATTTTCGCGATTTCGTCCGCGTTCTCGATTTATACGGTAATACGGGCAAAAATACGCTTCGTACATGGAATTTCTTCCACACTACTGAACCGATTCCAATGGAACTTGATATATAGATTCCTAACCACTTAAGGGTGATGTCTAGCCCGTGTGAATTTTCGCGATTTCGCCCGCGTTCTCGATTTATACGGTAATACGGGCAAAAATACGCATCGTACATGGAATTTCTTCCACACTGCTGAACCGATTTCAATGAAACTTGATAAGTAGATTCCTGACCACCTAAAGGTGATATCAAGCCCGTGTGAATTTTCGCGATTTCGCCCGCGTTCTCAATTTATACGGTAATACGGGCAAAAATACGCATCGTACATGGAATTTCTTCCATACTACTGAACCGATTTCAATGGAACTTGATATATATATTCCTAACCACCTAAAGGTGATGTCTAGCCCGTCTGAATTTTCGCGATTTCGCCCGCGATCTCGATTTATACGGTAATACAATAAACAATATAACAATAAATATTTAGAGATTTCCAATATTTTTTGCCATTGTAGCGGCTAATGTAGCGGCGCTACATTTTACTGTAGCGGCAGCGGTAGCGCCCGCTACAATCTACTGGGTGTAGCGGTAGCGGTGGCGCCCGCTACATTTAGAGCATGTAGCGGTAGCGACGCTACATTTCAAAGTAGCGCTGCCCAGCTCTGCTTACAACTTACGTTGATTAACTTGACACAAGACTCTCAGGGTCAGCGGTATATATACCACTACGTTTAGCGAGAAGAAGTCGAAAGGAGTAACTCTTTGTTACTATATTATGACTAACATCGCTGAAGCAAGCACAAATGCTAAACCACGTTTAAAGAGTATGACACACAACTCATCTCCTACCGTTGGAACAAGACACCTCTTTATATTCCAATAACATGGCGAAATGTTGAAATTCTAAGTAACATGATTAATTATCTAATAAATAAATATACTCAGAGGTGGGCAGTAGAGCGCTACATGTAGTGGTCGCTACATTTTCAGTAGCGGTAGCGGCGCTACATTTAAGCAATTGTAGCGGTAGCGGTAGCGCCCGCTACATTTAGAGCATGTAGTGGTAGCGGTAGCGGCTGCTACATTTCAAAGTAGCGCTGACCACCTCTGAATATACTGTACGCTTTAGTACACATTCGAACATTCATGTTGGAATTATTAGTACACATAGCTATTAACAATTAATAGCTCAAGAATTTCAAATACCATTAAAGGATTTGTACAGCTTCATACTGCGAAGGCAAATCATTTACATTGATACAATCATTCTAAAATATAGTACAATTCATTTTGTAATAAAATTGACTGTTGCATTGCTATCAGTAACAATTAATTTTTTTAATCTCAATGCAATCAGACTAAATAAGTCTGATAAGTGTGTTAATGTTTATAGTAACAAGTAACAACGGTGTTAATGTGTGTTAATGTTTTAAGTGTTAATGTCTAAGTGTTAATGTTTATAGTAACAACGGTTTACATTTTCGTAATCAGTTCGTAAATTTTATATGATTACACGCATGGTTTAAATAAAGTTTAGAACTTTTAGCAAGTATTATACTACTTCGCCTAATATGATACAAATATGGAAAAAACTTGTTCGATCAAGGCAGACTTGTATCAACCAAGAAACTTGGTGTAAGCAAAATACACTGACGATATTGATTAACAGGAAAAGCTAATGTGTTAACACAGAATTTTGCAATTATGAAAAGAAATCAAGACATTTTCACGGCATTGTGATTCACGGATCACGAGGGCATTGCTGCTTATCGCGCAATATCAATTGTTTGAAATTGAATTTGCTGGCATGACCGATTTTCATCAACAAGAAGGTTTAATGCGATTTGATTTCCGGAATGCGACGGCGGAAGCTTACGTTTCATAAGCAAGTCAGTCACGCTGTGTTAGTCAATACACTGACCATGGTTAGTCACACTGACCATGAGAAGAAAAAAAAAATCCTAAACAACTCGCCTATGTTTACTATCAAAGACAAATTGAGTTCATAAATGCTTGTGATGTTATGATCTAACGAAGGTCGAAAGATCGTCGCGGACACGTGAGATCTTTACGATTTTACAATGTCTGATTCTTACGTTATAATGTTTAACATTACTGTTTAACAAGAAAATAGTTATCGCAAATATCTCATGTTTACAATATTTTGAAAATACTTTAAAATATTCTGCTTTTTTAACAATCTATGAACCAGATTGTATTTAATTCATTTCTGCGATATATGGTAACTGAAAGTTACCATTTAAGCGTAACACGAAATCAGTACAAATATTTGTCGTAATATCATAAATTAATTGTGGTAAAGTTCTTATAACTTACTTAGCTTGCATAAAAAAAACATACATAAAGGGTTTACGCAATTTACTTGCTTGCAACTGGATGAGAAAAGTTGTAATGTAAACATGTTGAATCGATACTCTGATAATTATAATAGCCCACATAAGTATTCTTGACATATTTTTATCATATCGTTATCTTGTTATTAACAACAAATATTAACAAGCCATGGTTATGATATATCGTTGAGCATAGATTAGTTTTATTTTATAAAGAATCGAACTTATTTCAATTAATCAAACTTAGTCATTGACTCGAAGTTATCGATCATCGCGATTCGTTATTAGAAAACGAGAACTTGTCACCCGTGACTTGCATCCTGAGTTGGACTATGAGTCACTTTCTCAGGCTATGCTCAGGCTCTTCATCAGGCTATGCATGGAGTTCAATTACACTTTTAATTGAATTTCCTCGACTCTCGTAAGCACGTAAGCTATAACGTCGATTTTTCATTCAACATTTCGTCAATCACGCATCCATCCACGCAATTTTATTTACCATATTATAGTCATAGTGTGAATAATCGTGTTACAACAGTTATTAAATAGCATAGTCAATTTTACATTGATCATAAAATGCCATAGTTTGATTACTTAAGTTATACATTTATTTTATGCTCCATATGTTGTAATTTTTGAGCAACGTGGATTTATCACGATGATAATTCATCTCAATAACAGGCTTACTGACATCTCATTATCTGCATTCGCAATAGCGTGCAGTAGTCAAGCTATTATTTATGCATCTTGTTATATTCTAAAAGAAGTAACATTTTACAGTCTTTCATTATGAAACATCGTTACACTTCGTCACATTCAGTACAATGATTGAACACATGCAATCTGTTAAAATCTTTGGTAACCTAATATAAGCGTTCAACGTGGTAACCCCGTTATTATGTTTTAGAGATGTTATTGCACATTTTTTTCTCTTTAAGAAAAATGATCACAGCACGCATTAATATGATTTTATCAATGGAATTCTTCTTTAAGTAATAATTCTATTACATTAAATACAGTAACGTGACTACGTTCTCTGAGAACGGTATTACTGTAGCCAGGCCTCCCAGCGCTGTTTTTTTTTCACCCAGATCTGGGTTTTTTGGCCGTCCCCTGGGTGTCTGGGTGAATTTTTCTTGTAAATGGCAAAATCTGGGTTTTTTCGTTAAGTGAGCTAATTTTATTCAATGCTATAATTGAAATATTCTTAATGCCTAAAATTTGATTATGAAGTCAATAAACAACGAATGGAGCAACGCACTAACCGTCAGGCTGTTTATTTTCCCTAGCTAACAGACGGTACTGGCGTTCATTACCAGTATTGAACCCGTTCATTACCAGTCAAAGCAACGGTTACCAACTTCTCGGCGCTCACTGCACATTCGTAGCATGCTTAGGCGCGAGGCCTTCGCCTTTGATGATTTGATCTCTGTGTGTACGTTTCACGCACAGACGTCTTGCATTCACGCACGTCGTCGTTTACAGTATCATTGGTACAGCAACAGCATTTGAAGTTGGCTTTGCTCGTTATGTTACCGTTATTCACGTGGGATTTGTTCACGTTTCTCGAGTTGATACTGTATTAGATTAATTTAAATATAAAAGAAAACAGCGTTTTGATGATTTCCTATGTCAGCGTTTTGATGATTTCCTAAATCAACATTCGCTTTTAAAATATCAACATTCGAACAGAGTAAATGAACATTTGCTACGTTCATTAAAGCTTCAGTGATTAATAATGACTAGCTTAAGTGCTGCTAACTTCCTTTTTAAGTTGCATATACTTTACTTTAGGACTCTAGAGTTAGCTGCGAATCACAGAAAGTGACGCAAGAGAGACTAATGACATCATGGGTGATGAAGCCCTGGCAGATCTTCAAAGAATTCGTTGCCAACACCTAATCTCCAACATTCACAAGTTTAAACAAAAATGAATATTTTTGTTTATATCAGAATATTGTTTTAACTAAAAAGTGCAGACAATTGTTTGTTTCCAGACTAATGCCCATTAAAATGGCTCTGACTGTCTGACATTCGACATTTTAAAATCACTATATACGATCAGCTGTATTTATAAGCCAAGATTGTGCGTGCGAAGAAGCCGCGATAACGGAACTGTTCTTCGACTCGAGCGTTGCCAACTGGTAATTTTCAATACCAGATTTCACGAATCTGGTATTCTGAGATGGTTTATGAAATTGATATTCACGATTTTGTATTATTGCCTAAATCTGGCACATTTCTGGTATTTTTTGACTAACTGCAAATTAACTGCATCGAGTTCCACCTCTGATGTTTGAAATTACCCCGGCGTGGGCTTGGATATTACCATTTGATCGGAGCTAATAGAGCTTTCCTGCCATTCTCGGAACCGCGAGATTACCGCTTGACGAAATAACTCTAATCTAAATGTTAACAATAAAAATGCTTAGCGCAGTCGGTGCCGGGTGCACGAGAGTAATGGTTCACGATTGCTACCTGATCAGTGAATAATGATGATATGGCCTTTGACAAATGAGGTTGTCGAGCTCCTACGTTTCTGTTTGGTGGTTTTAAAAACATATTGCGAGCTGCCTATGAGCTATGACCACTCTTGTGAAATTTTATCTCCAGTTATACTGACTGATCCAATTGATTCGTGGCTCCACTTCCTTTTGTAGATTTTATTCAAAAATGCAGTACATGTGAAAGTTAGACGTGAAAGAGCCAAGGCTTTTCTGAGCAATATTTAGAATAATCTTGCAATGTAACAATAACTACAAACGTTGAAATGACAAGTCTGAATAAAAGATTATTTTGAAAGTTTGAATTTAATTCTAAATATAAGCCAGGAAAAGAAATATCTTTTTCACCATTTTCTGTTTCTTATTTTCCTTCTCTTAAGGGGACCGACCGGGCTAAAATTTGAATATTTTGAGTTTTTCTGTTTCTTATCCCATCTTAAAGGTTGTTTTCTTGCGAATCGAACGATATAAGTATCGTCCCTGTGCGTCGAAAAATGACTTTGTGACAGCTCCTCAAAGGGAGGTGGGTTTTAGGTCCCTTAACAAAACTCTACGAGGATAAATAACGCGCTGGTAGATAGATTTTCTGAAGTACCCCTTTTTAGCCGTTTTCTATGAATTTCACGTTTTCTATCAATTTTTTCGAAAAATTCATAGGAGCAAAATGTTTTTTTTTACATTTTACGTATGTATGTGAAGTTTCATGACAATCGGATAATAACTGTAGAAGTTTTCCGTATGCCCGGTCGGTCCCCTTAACATATCCAACCTCCAATGACTCCCAAAAAATCGTATGCCGCACCACGCATATATCGTACGTGAAATACAACGTGTTTAATTTTGCTAATTTTTCGTCACGCCAGAAATATGCGCAAAAAATTATGAAAAATATTGTTTTCTTTTTCTATCCAACGTTTTTGACGATTAATTTCATAAAATCTGAAGGTATTAATCAGTTTTTGACGAATAAAATTTCTGGTATTTTTCTGGTATTTTGAGCTATTCAATCTGGTGATCTCGGCGAGAAAAAAGTTGGCAACACTGTTCGAATCTTCGTAGTTCGTTAACTTAAATAACTTCGTTTATCAGTCAGTCATCGGCAAAATTTAGCAGTGGGTGGTGTGTGTCTCGTCTTGCCTCACGTTTGGCGTTCGGAATATTCAGTCAGTCAGTCTTTCAGTATCCTGATAAAAAATGCCTGCTCAAATACCTGAAACTCTTGCCAATATTTTTGCGTGAGTATAATAATTGAATTACAAACTATATATAATTTTGATTTATCTATTGTTAATTTGTTATTTTTTTGACAGAAACCATCCGTAGCGCTGCGGCGGGCGCCGGGCGGCACTGACATGCCACTGTTGTGGGCACTTTAATTGATCATTGATGTGAACAAATGAAAGAACTTTCTGTTCACATTATCACAATCACATTCTTGAACAAATAGAATTGTGTTGTATTTTAAAAGTCACTTGTATACCTAAAGTTATTTTTTGTAGTTGATGGCTAACAAGGTTCAAGGCCACTTAAGTTCTTGTGGCAAAGTGGCAAAGCAGAGAGTTTTTTAGACTCTCCCTCAAGTTCATTTTTGAGTCCTATAAGTAGACCAGTAAAGTATCATGCATAGTGGCAAAGCAGAGAGTTTTTTAGACTCTCCCTCAAGTTCATTTTTGAGTCCTATAAGTAGACCAGTAAAGTATCCTGGATACGAGCATAATCATACATAAGAAATTGGTTTAAATCTTGGGTAAATGAGGAAATTAAAAATGAACTGATTCAAAAAAATCTCTGGTTTGCACTTTGCAGAGCTGGGCAGCGCTACTTGGAAATGTAGCGGCGCTACCGCTACTGCTACAGGCTCTAAATGTAGCGAGCGCTACCGCTACACCATAGTGGCAAACCACAGCTTTTTTAGAATCAGTTCATTCTTAATTTCCTCATTTACCCAATATTTAAATCAATTCCTTATGCATGATACTGCTGGTATCCAGGATACTCTACTGGTCTACTTATAGGACTCACAAATGAACTTGAGGCCTTGAGGGAGAGTCTAAAAAACTCTGTTTTGCCACTATGCGCTACACCCACTAGATTGTAACGGGCGCTACCGCTACAGTAAAATGTAGCGCGCTACATTAGCCGCTACAATGGCCAAAATTATTGGAAATCTCTAAATATTTATTGTTATGCTATTGGGAATTACTCATTAACATTTAATGATAATAAAACATTTGTAAAACATATCATTGCAACTTTATTGCAATTAAGGGGACCGGCTACCCTAAAATTTTCAATTTTGGCGTTTTTCGGTTTTTGTGCTCATCTGAAAGCTGGAATTCTGTTCTTTCCAATGGTACCACTGCCATCGCTGTACGCCAATATTTACGTTCATGGCGTCTCTTTAAAGGGAAGCGGGTGAGAGAGTTCTTTAAGTAATTGGATATAAAGTAATTAGCTGCTGAAATCTTTGAATATAGTTTCTACTTGAGTTGTGCTGCAGTTACATGCTTAGTCTCATCTTAAAGCTGACATTCTGGGCAGGTACTTTCAAAACATTGCTAAGTGCTCGTAGCGGCTTAAGTGCAGCGTAAGTCCGCTAAGTGCTCGTAACTTCAAATTATGGTACCTTCAAAACATTTTGCAGTACGTTACGAGCACGCAACTTTGCGCCGATTGAAAGGTCGCGTAAGTCGAGTGACGAGCAACTTTTGAGTGAATGAAGCGATTGGTAATCATTCAGTTACTAGTATCTAGTCTCTAATAGTGTCTGGACTAGTGTATCATACTAGTGTCTAGACTTTAGTATAATTTTAAGGTAAATCCTCTAATTTTGATTTAGAAAAATATCCTTATTCGATATTAAGAAAATTTTGTTAGTCATGCATCAAATGAATTTTTTCTTAGTATATGTCAACAGAAAACGAATCTGACGGGTGAAGCTAAAAAATGAACTTACTAAAATTCTATTCTCGTTGTTCATTATGTCATATTAATGACTAAATAACATTTTGCTATCTTAAAACGGCATTTGTCATCAAAATATTAGATTAAAAGAGTCTAGAATTTTTTAAAAAGAGACAAAATTTTTAAATAACTGAACACAGAAGTATGGCGTCATGTGGCGTCATGTGACTCATAATGTAAACAAAGGATGTAAGCGAGCTTGTGATTGGCTGACATGCAACATGGTTTGAAGGTACGGTCTTAGCTAAGTCGGTCGTACGAAAGTTTTGAAGGTGTCAAAAAACGCTGATCGTACGCTAGACGTATCTTCTTGAGCTTAAGTTCAAGAATTTACGTCCACTTGGCAATATTTGAAAGTACCTGCCCTGAGCTTTCCAACGATACTACTGCGATCCATGTACGGCAATATTGACACAGATGGCCGGGCTTTAATGGGGGGCAGGGGGTGGAGTTCCTTCACTAAATAGACCTAGCGAAATTAGAGCGGCAAGACAAGATATCTTGGTGTATCTGGCATCTGAGCTCAGTTACCCTCCTAACATTGTACGTAGAGGTGCGCTACAAGTTGCTGCTAGCATCCTTGAGTGGATTAAGCTACAGAAGCCTGTAGTTTGGTATCCATGCTACATTGAGTGCCTATTTCAAGGCGTACGGGACTTTGTCGCGCCGTCCTGAAAAGTTTGAAAAGTTCAACTTATTGTCACGGAAAACCTATCTCCTCCTACAGTTTTCAAGCTACAGCAATGAGACATACATCATTCGATTCGTAAGAAAATTACCTAAAAATTTGACGATTATTTTTTTGAATTTCTGTCTGGTTCATTTTTTATATGGGGGAGGGGGGAAAAATGAGAAAAATGGGATAAAACACACTTAAAAGAAAAACTAAGGGGAAAATGAGAAAAGTGATCATCAAATTTTTAGGTATGGTCCTTACGAAGCGAATGATACGTGTCTCGATGTTGTAGGATGATATTTGTAGGAGGAGATAGATTTTCTAAAGTACCCCTTTTTAAGCCGTTTTCTATGAATTTCATGTTTTCTATTAATTTTTTCGAAAAATTCATACAAGCAAAATGTTCTTATTTTTACATTTTACGTATGTATGTGAAGTTTCATGGTGATCGGATAATAACTGTAGAAGTTTTTCCAGAGGGTAGCCGGTCCCCTTAACCTAACCGAACTAGTATGGGTTACCCCAGGGTTAGATACAGTAAATAAAAGTTACAGTTATTTTTATGTTTTACCTTCCCTACATGGATGTGAACTTTAATCTACCAATCTAAGAAATTATCCACATATACATAACAAAACCAGTCTTTTTTTATATATATATATATATTGATATGTTTCTCGACATTGTAGCATGTGATTTGCAAAAGTTATAAACTTTTTTAGAGTACCCCTTATTTGCCGTTTTCTATTAATTCTACGTTTTCTTTCATTTTTTTTTATATACATGAACAAAAAGGTCTTAGATTTCTGTTTTACATATGTGTACCAAGTTTCAAAACAATCTGTCTGTAAACAAAAAAGTTTTGTTGGAGGGTAGCTGGTCCCCTTAAGTAAAATCTAAAGGCTTTATCTATAAATGTAGCGGTAGCACTGTAGCGGCAAAACCTCGTATCGCTACTTAAATATGTAGTGGGCGCTACCGCTACATTGCCTTGAATGTAGAGCCGCTACCGCTACAGAAAATGTAGCGGCCGCTACATGTAGCGCGCTACTGCCCACCTCTGCTGGTTTGTCACTATGTTCTTGCTAGCTTGCTAGTTGCTGCCATAGTAAATAGTTTTCACTTATAGACTCTCATAGTCTCACTCAAGTTCAATTTCGAGTCCCTAAATCCCTCACTCAAACCACCCTAAGTGTGGCTTGAGTGAGAGTGGGTCTGATCATCACCGTTGACCATGTGTCGGTCCCCGACACATGTCGGTGTGTGTGTGGCATGTAGAAAAAAACCTGTGTGTGAGGGTCAGAGACTGTGTCTCTCACTGCTGCACCTGTGCATCACAGCCACCACTCAGATGACATGAAAATTTAGATTCATTTCATTTGTCTTTTCAAGTCAATTACAAGTCATGTTCATTTTGGTCACATTTGTTCCTGGTTGTGAACTTTTTGCCAAATTTTGTGTGTATTTTGTATGTTTTGAGGGCTGACCACTGACTCAACATGTGTTTTGCCAACTATCTGTCCATTTACTATAAAGTTTGTCTCTATTCACAAACATTGATAATAGCTGTTCTAATTTTATGGCAGGCACATTGACAGTAACCAGGAGAAGTATGTGGAAACTCTGCGAGAGGCTGTGGCCATCAAGTCGGTGTCAGCCTGGCCTGAAGCTCGACCTGAAATAAAGAAAATGGTTGATTGGACACAGAAAAAGCTTGAAGCTCTTGGTGCCACTTGCGAGCTTAAAGATGTTGGCATGCAAGTAGGTCTTCTATTCTTATCTTTATATCTTTACGTACTAGTTTTGTTGCTGCTCAAACCATTTCCTTCAATTTGAATTTATATGGACTAGGTACAACATTTTGTACATACTCTCATAGTGTTAAAAACTCAATGAAATATTTTCATTACTGTACTAGTCAGACACGTTTGTATTATGAAAGTCATAGCATGAAAATTATGCAGACTATTTGGATTGTGCCAGGGCTAGAGACACCTAACTAACTACCTGTGGTGCCTTTTTCCCTATCTGATATGATTAGGGTTCAATGTGGCCCTATGATAAGCAGACATTATTTCTTTATAAATTTAAATGAATAGAATTTATGCTCAGTTTTGCTTAATTGACTAGCCTTTATCTTATCCAGTTATTTATTTTTTTAAGTGCACATGAATATATAGGTGATGTGTTAATTAGGTATATATAATTAATTCAGTGCATACTTGAAGAAAATAAATGATTCTTCATTCCTACTAGTCTAAGTAATATCTGTAATTTATAACCATATTGTCCATGCTGTAGGTACAGAAAAAATTGTATACATCCAGTCCATCTCAATTGCCAAGAATAATGGGCTGTGAACATAAACTAGCATAAACAATAAAGTTTATTTTGTGCCTTCCAGACCCTGCCCAATGGCAGTCAGATCCCTCTGCCTCCTGTTTTGTTCGGTCAGCTGGGTACTGACCCTAAGAAGAAGACTCTCTGTGTGTATGGTCATCTCGACGTACAACCAGCCTTAAAAGTTTGTCTACCAATATCTCTTTACTTAGTTTAATTGTTCCCAACTTTGTATTGATCAATTCTTTAATAGTGAGTGTAGTTTTATATGCATCTTGATGTACAACCAGCCTTAAAAGTATGTCTACAAATATCTCTTTACTTTCTTTGTTTAATTTTTTTTTCAACTTTGTTTTGATCAATTCTTTAATACCCATAGTGAGTGTAGTTTTATATATACCTACTCTCTTACTCGGTAAACTACTGGAAACGTGTAAGTTAAATTTTGGTTTTAAATCTACCTTATTGCTGTCATCCTGTCAGAATTCCAACAATTAGTTTTATTCTTCCTACCAATAGTAGGTTACTTCTTTGTAATATATGAATCTCAGGAAAGCTCATCTAATTAGTATTAATTAGCAATTTCTTATGTTTCAATTATAATTCATTACTGATGACTCATAATCATGACATTGATTTGTAACGTTCTGATATCTGAGATAACTTGTGATATCATCTGCCATTCTTGTTATCTGGTGACCACTTCACATCCTCTCCAGCCTCCACAACAAATATGCTTATAATTAGTGGGTATGTTTAATGATCTGCTCTGGGATGAAACTTAGCTTTCAGTGTCATTCTAAATTTGTTGGTTTAGGGATTTTTGATGAAGTCGTTGAAAATGAAATGATATTTTCATCATTTATACTACGTAGTGATACCTTCTCTTCAAGATTTTCACCAATTCTCTTTATCATGATATATTTAATTACATTGTGAGCAATTTGCATTGTATGAATGATAAAATATCAGATATCCATTTTGGGGAATGAAGATCAAATTGCTCTGTCTTTTGAATTGATCCTATTGTTTTCATAGATCTAAACTTATGTACATTTTTAGAATCAATTCAGTTGATAGAATTCAAGTGTAGTGTATTTTACAATTTCAAGTGAAGGCACCACTCATAAAATGCATCCCACTCTTTTCATCACAATTAAAATGCATTACAATGCTCTCTAAGCTGGTTCAGAAGAGGCTTTTGAAGCGCTATCAGATAAAGTCAACACTTATTGTGTTGACTTTATGAGATGAGAGCTCATCAGCTCATATCTTTATGACTGTCATCGGACCTGATAACAGCTTCTGACATTCTAATCTAATGTTGCCTCTGCTTAATAACTGATCAAATCTAAGTCAGGTTCTTAGTCTTAACTGCTTATTCAATTTGTTGATTGTTATTTGTAAAGTCGTATAGGTACATTTTTTCACTTTCCTTTTGTTAAATTTGCCACTGGGAGTAGACTATTGAATTAGGATTATTTACTGCAGTTAATGATGAACAAAAAGTTTTTCAAACAAAATTAAAAATGTGGCATTCTGGGAAAATATAAAGTTTTATGGTATAATCATGGTCGAAAATGATTTACTTGACATCTGCTCCATCTTTTAATTGAAGTACCTTATTTATTTTTTCAATGAAGCTTTTAATTCTTACCAAAATAACTCGTACACTTTTTAACTCGTTTATAGTTAAGAAGGGACTGTGCATTCAACTGAAGCATCAATTTTTGTATCATCTTCCACTTGAAGACGAGTTCGTGTGAAATACTTCCCGTTCAAGTCCAGAAATATTTCTTCAGTATTGTAAGAAAATTTTTTCACCGAATTTCACACTCGTTTGTTAGTATTAAACATAAAAGCTTTGCCGGCATCAAGATGAAGAAACTTACTACTACTCTATATTCTTAATTTTTTGGTAGCTGATTACAAACTCGTGTATATTGGTTCTTCATACTCCACCAGGAGGATGGCTGGGACACCGAGCCCTTCGAGCTCATAGAGAAGGACGGGAAGCTTTACGGCCGCGGCTCCACGGACGACAAGGGTCCCGTCATTGGCTGGGTGCACGCCATCGAAGCCTTCCAGAAGACCGGAGCTACACTGCCTATTAATATCAAAGTAAATGCTTTACTACAACCCATCATGTTACAGTTGTGAGTCCTTGCAGACGAGACCGTCAATTTGCATAAAGTGTTACTTAGTTGAATGTTTTTACTGAAGAATCTAAAGAGCTATTTCCCTGTTAGCTAGTAATTTAGTATTTTATCTTCTTATTGCCAATCTCGTCTTTTTCTCGAGTCCTAACGTAGAAAATTCACTCTTCTGAATGCTGGTATCTTGAATATTTAAAAATGATGTATGTTGTGAACTACGAATATCCTACCTTGCATTTTGTTGCGAAAATTTCTCATCAAAGTTAGTAATATTTTGACTGTGTAATTGCTACGAATACCAGAACCACACTAAAACCTTAACCAGCCTGCTTATATTGTAATCTGATACTAGCATCAACATTGATGCTTTTCTGTGAACCAGTTTTCGAAAATGAGTTACCCTTGTTAGTGTTGCCAAGGCATATTATTGTTTTTCATTTCTGCTTCAACATGCTGAGCAGCGATTGTGTTATGCGCTTATCGTTGATTGTTATTGATACGCTACCTTTACAGTTCGTGCTGGAAGGCATGGAAGAGTCTGGCTCAGAGGGACTAGAAGAGCTTCTAGTGGCAGAGAAGGACAAGTTCCTGGCCGGCACGGACTTTGTTTGCATCTCAGACAACTACTGGCTGGGCAAGAAAAAGCCCTGCCTCACTTATGGTCTACGGGGGATCTGCTATTTCTTCTGTGAAGTAAAACTAAAAAGACATTCAAAAAATAAGTGTATTATGGGGCAGAATACTTATTTACTTTTAATGAATGGTTTTTCGTTACAATGTATGAGGAACATGTAAATGATATAATAATTAATTGAACTTTGAGTAACAAAATGGCAGACTCGCGTGCCATATTTGGCTAGTTTATTGTGCATTGACATTTGACAGTCTGTCAGCCTCGTCACCACGTCAAAATCCTGAGTCCACCATTAAATACATCGAAGTTTTTGCTTAAACTTGTATGCTTTTGGATCAACAGTCACGAAACTGAAAATATTTCTTCTTGCCTGCAATAAGGCATATTACTTGGAAACCATAGAAATTATTTCGCAGGATAAATCTAAGTTATATTGTTTACTTAGCAAACTTAAAAGTAGCTGATGTCTGAAAGAAATGAGTTTTTGCATGCGGATGCATTTTTTAGGAATGTGATAATGTGGAAACAAACTTTGCCATCAAAATTTCAGATAATTGTGCTTGTTCTAAATGGGTCAGTCAGGCCAAAAGAACAAAAACCGGTCGTATCTCTGAGGGTTATTTTTTGTTTTGTCCTTAAAACAAGGTATCAGCTGCAAGGAACTCTTAAGCACCGACTGTAACACTAAATTGCCACGTGCAGATCGAGTGCTGCTCCAAGGACCTGCACTCTGGGGTGTTCGGCGGCACTGTCCACGAGGCGATGGTCGACCTCATGTACATGATGAGCCAACTTGTCGATGCCAAAGGAAAAATTCTTATTCCAGGTACAACTTTTACTTGCTGGGTGTTTCTCTAGTGACTTTATCGTAACCTGGCTTTTTTTGCTCAGCCTTGAATTTCATTGTGAATTTAGCTCTCAAAATTTGTAGCTATATCTTCTGCCTAGAAGTTACTGACCAACTAAATTTCAACCTCTGCTATTTTTCAATGTGTTCCCGTCTTCAACATGAGTACTTTCAAGTTCTATGGGTGTTAAGCATGTTTTTAACAAATTAATATGTGATCTCATCAGTACCTATTGAACAATTCATGCTACCAATCATCTGCCTCAACTCTGACTCGTTTCTCTCCTGCCACCTGCGATTAAGAACCTTTCTCAATGCCCGCCTGATGAACCATTTATACTAGTTTTAATTACTCTTTAAGTTATTAAATATTACGGTATTTAAGTGTTGTATAATTTGCAGGGATTATGGATCAGGTTGCCCCTGTAACACCAGAGGAAGAAGGGCTCTACAAAGATATCGACTTTGACGTTGAGGACTACAGGAACGATATCGGCGCTGCGAGACTTGTTGACCACAAGGATAAGGTTCTTAACTCGTCTAGCTTGAAATAACTCTGCTCACGCGCTGCTCTACTCACCTTCCATGCGCACGCGCTGTTCTGCTCACACCCCATGCGCACGTGCTGTTCTGCTCACACCCCATGCTCACTTCGCTGCTCTGCTCACACCCCATGCTCACACGCTGCTCTGCTCACACCTCATGCTCACACGCTGCTCTGCTCACACCTCATGCTCACACGCTGTTCTGCTCACACCCCATGCTCACGCGCTGCTCTGCTCACACCCCATGCTCACATGATGCTCTGCTCACACCCCATGCTCACGCGCTGTTCTGCTCACACCCCATGCTCACGCGCTGCTCTGCTCACACCCCATGCTCACGCGCTGCTCTGCTCACACCCCATGCTCACATGACGCTCTGCTCACACCCCATGCTCACACGATGCTCTACCCCCTCACTCACACTCTACCCCCCTCACTCACACTCTACTCCCCTCACTCACACTCTACACCCCTCATTCACACTCTACACCCCTCACTTACACTCTACCCCCCTCACTCACACTCTACTCCCCTCACTCACATTCTACACCCCTCACTCACACTCTACACCCCTCACTCACACTCTACACCCCTCACTCACTCTACACCCCTCACTCACACTCTTACACTCTACCCCCCTCACTCACACTCTACACCCCTCTCTCACACTCTACACCCCTCACTCACACTCTACCCCCCGTGTGCAGATGAAGACGCTGATGGCTCGCTGGAGGTTCCCCTCTCTCTCTATCCACGGCGTGGAGGGCGCGTTCAGTGAGCCCGGTGCCAAGACTGTCATCCCGCGCCGCGTCGTGGGCAAGTTCAGCATCCGTATCGTGCCCGACCAGACCCCTGAACACGTCACCAAGTGCGTCGTTGACTACATGGAGCAGCTGTGGGCCAAGCGTGGCAGTCCCAACACCATGAAGGTGAGAGACTGTCATGAAAATAGTATATAATTTATATTTAATGAGGACACTCTATACGACTATGTTCTTCGTGGCAGTACAGTACCATCCATTGATTGACTATAATTTCATTTGGACATTCATTTTACTTCTAATGAGGCATTTATTATTAACATAGGTAATATATTCCAATCAGGCAATTATTAATATGTTGAAAATAATTGATTCGTAACAGTTCCGACTCTATAGCTATTAGCCAGACTAGGATAAGACCAGGGAACGGCAACATATGCTAGTTAGTTATTCGAAATATGTTTAATTATCATGTGAATATGTGATTTTTATCAAACGCTAACTTCAAGATTTTTTAAATTAGGGACATTATGAGAATATTACTACTTGAATGACGAAAGACTAAATACATTTTCAGCTGATTCAACCTGACAATGAAATTTGAAATAAATAACTGAATGAAGATGAGATGTACGGTACATAAAACAGATAGTCTGACTTATGATCTAAGTGCCTTCTATTTTAGTATTAATTTGAAATTGAAAATTTATAACTAAATCTTTTATCCAGTGCCGTTTAGTCAATTAATTCTGAAGTCAAAACACGATTTAAAAAGTGTATATGTATCAACTTTTTTTAATTTCTGCTCTGTTTGGCCAATCACATTTAAAGTGACCAGCTCGTTCTAAACACGTATCGGTGCCATGTACAGAAAATGTCACTATTTGGATCATATGACCCATACATTCCTGTGAGTGTTTGGTGCATAAATCCATGTACAATATATTCATTAAGCTGTGTATTCAAATATATTTATTAACAAATTAATTGTGAGTAAGATTTAACAATGACCTAATATGGGATTATTGCATTACTTTTACGCATTTTTGCTTCTTCCAATGCTACACAGAAGACTAATTAATTAGAATGCGTTCAATAATGATGCTTCATAATAAATCCGGAATGAAATTTCAAATATATTTTATTCTAGGAATATCTATCTATGAATTTAAAATGCCGTTCATACTATTGAGTAACTTATTTAATACGGTATCAACACTAAATCTTAATCTCTATTAACATCTTTTTCTTTCTTGAGCAACTTGTTTCCCTCTTCTATCGTGACGGTTTTTTTCGTGTCCATGGAAGTGTTTCGTTATTGAAGCCTTACACCCTGGTCCTGATTGCAATTTGCAATCTTCTTGTCATTGATATTTTCAATTTGAAGATGAAATAATTGCTTCTGCCGTGTTGGTTCGATGTAAATTGATTGGTCTGCCATCAAACGTTAGTCCAGTTCCTCAATTTAGCTTCTGGAATGGTACAGCAACTTGGTACTGATATTGGAATCTATCAAGTTTAGACCTTGAAATTTATTTGTGAAATTATTACTGAGGCTGTCCCCTTTAGATGCCTGAAAATAAATCCTTTGTATATATAATAGATGCCTCAAAATATATCCTTTGGTAATACTGTAGTTGTGGTAGTTGTTGTTGCGTCACTAGGGTGAAGCTGAATCATGACAACAACTACGACTCATAACTGCAGTGTATGCTGTGTTATGATGTCTTATGCGGCCATTTTTAGCGCATTTTCTCATTTATTGAAAAAATGCCCTATTATGCTCTTCATCTCCGTCTGTCTGACCGTCCGTCTGTCCGTGACTTCACGTTTTCGCCGACGAGAAAATGCGCTCTGTTACTCACTGCAGTGAGTACTGAGTATTTATTTTACCGTACACTGCGTGCTTTCGGTCGTAAGTCGGCCTTGCTTATAAAATCAAAAGAAAGTATTCAGTATACGTTTTGTCAGCTATTGCTTGTGTTGGTGTCTCGTTGAAAGAGCTCATAATATATGCCTATATTGTGGCTACCGACCATTGTTCTGCTGCAGATTTTGTTTGCGGTTTGTTCTCGCGCGCACTTTTTACTGATGATCTCTTGAAATAATTTCTTATCAACTTTACGACCCAACTTACACCTTCCCTAACCTGGTTCTTGCACGCCTGATGATCAGAAGTGCCGACGAGCAATACGGTTCCTTTCTTTACGATCATAGCAATGCAAAGAAGAACAGAACAACTAACGTAACATATTATAAAGGTTAGTATTGATTTATGACCAAATTGGTCACCTTTTCGTTCGCTTTCGTTAAGGTCGATTTTCGTAAGCGCGGATTACTATGTTATCCACGCGGCCACTATAGAGTTAAAAATAAAACAACACGTTGCATTCAAGATTCTAATACAACTTATTGTAAATAATTTACCGCTGTGATATGTAACTCCAACTTTTGAAACCCAAATATACTCTAAAATTCTAATATTTTTTTTTTTTTTTGTCAGTAGAAGAGCTTCTTTGATCATCGTTCGACACTAGTTGAGTTACCGCGCCTAGTGAAGGGTTATGAGTTTTGAATCGAGTTGCCGCGCGTATTGAATGGTTTTTGAAAACTCTGCCTGCGAAAGTTTCACACTAAAATAAGAGCACAAAATATAGCAATTTTAGCAGCATATCGTGTTTTTTCTGAATTATAACTGCAGATTAATAGATTAATAAAAGCCAAATTTTGAAACACAGGGAAGACTATTTTGATGCAAGCCCCTTTCTTCTTTCTGTTGGAGTTGATTTGAGGTCATAGTTTTCACATTATGTTGGTTTTATTTTCTCCTCAAAGTTGAGATGGACATATTTTATTGACAGCTTGAAACTTCACATGGAAATAGATCTATATTGTATCACGTCGCTATAACTTCTATCATTTTTGCTTCAATATTCTTAGTTTCAATTGCATGCTTTACTTTTTATGCTATCGTAAAGTAAAATTTTCTTAAAATCAAATAATTCTGGTAGCAGTGCAGTGTGCACTCTAGTTTGATATTTCTTGGGGCGCTTTAGTCTTAATTTACTCTCCTGAAGTATGCCCTGAATTTCCATGGTACTCTGCTACAATTCACTTTATTCATGATCCAAATTTGTGACGTGCTCTCTCCTTCTGTAATCGTGCAATTTGGTTGGCGGTACTTCATCTGCCTTGTACACTGTCATTTCTATGGATTTTTGCTGGATTTCTTTAACATTTTAAATGATGAGATTTTTCCGATATGACCACAAATTTCAGTGTGTGAAGAGGAGTCGCGCGAGAGTGCACAGTCTAGGCTAGAGCTCCTAACTTGTGTAGTGTTGAATTTAAATTAAAAACTCGGTAAATCTCCTTGCACGTGCCAGTGGTGTGGGTAAAATTTGCTATCCTGTGGTAAATGGCTGAGCGTGTTGGGTGCAGAGCGGGTGCCTGCACAGCGGCCGACACTGGGTGTGTTCCCCCCAAGACCCGAACTATCAGGCGGGCGCTCGGGCCATCGTCGACTGCTATGGAGTGTCGCCTGACTTCACTAGGGAGGGCTGCTCCATTCCCATCACCATCACCTTCCAGGTCCCCGGCTAACTCGTGATCCGCACGACAGTCTTGTTGGACACGACTCCGTCATCGTCATTTTCACGTTTCATTTGATCTTTAATAGCGCTTTTTTGTGTTCATCATGATCGTTCATTACTGTACTATTACCAGTCCAACGGCCAACTAGGCCCTTCCGATTTATGGTATCCAGATGTCGGTAAAGGAAGGTCCGCAATCTCATACTCTGGTGCTGCTTTTGAGGTGAGTTCAATTCCGGCGCGTCGGACGAAATAAGCATCCGTACCGCTTCTCCGGCGATTGTCATTTTCATCACTTGTTGCATTGCATTCAATGCTGTATTCGGTTGATCGCGCCTTCACAATTCCGCAGATGCAAAACGTAATCTTATCTGCTTACTTTCCGGAGTGTTACGGTGTTTCGCCTCAGAAGTAAAGAAGTCTAAACCCAAGACCAGATGAATCAGGCTGCGAGCCTGAGACCAACGAAGAAACCTGACCCTGCAAAACTGTATATTGTACCTTCAGCGCGTAATAGACGAAGCTGATATGAAGCGCTAAAAATCTCTCCCCTACTACTACTGGTGTCTGGCTGTTGAGCTCTCGCGTCAAGCTTTCTGGCAGTTTCGTTGATCTGTGTTCTATGTTCGGCAGACTTCGAGTAACCTTTACTGGCGCCGCAATTATTCCTTCCTCCTCTAATTAGCTGCCTTCGTTCTGTAAATAAAGATTTGTCTGTTGAGGTCGTGATGTATCTTTTCAAAAGACATCGGTCCGGTTTTCCGTGTCTTCTAGTGTGTTGAATCGGTTTTCTTTTTTTGTACGAGTACCTCGTTTTTCGTTTTTTTTTTTTTTTTTTTTTTTTGTCTCTACGATCGGTTACCTGTAAGGTCTTTGTTTTGCTAATTTTTCTTCTATTATTTAAGCTCTATTTTCTATCACATCTTTTTCACAGTTCCCGAGTTTCAGGTTTCACCCACTTCAGCTGGATTTTTTTAACGTGAATTCACGCCCCGTGTTTTTTCTTTCGTCTCTAATTAATGAAATCCCTCGACGATATTTTCCCCGTGCTTTTCTCCGGCCCGATACGAATTGTTACACAAAAATATTATTTCATTATAAACTGTAAACTAATCAGTGGCGTAAAGGCTACCTATTATAGTTAGATGGCGTCGAAGATAAATGACAATACAAGCATTAAATTTTTCCTTCGACATATTTCAAACTAATTTACATCTCTTTGTTAAGCGGCTTTCGTTATGTACTCCTACAAAAATTTAATCATTTATCTACGCATTCAACGATATCAATTTCATCAGTCGTTATGGCTGGCATAGCATTAAAATATTTGTGTTGCGGTGGTTGTGGCACAGACTTCGATGTACCACGGCGGCAAGTGCTGGGTGTCAGACCAGGACCATCCTAACTACGAGGCTGGTCGCCGCGCCACCGAGGCGGTCTACAAGACTACCCCTGACATGACGCGGGAAGGTGGCTCCATACCCATCACGCTTGTGCTTCAGGTCGTACAACGAGAACATTATTATGCGTGAAATTGTCCTTCATTCTTGACTGTGATCAATACAGGAGTCTCGGATTTGTGGTAGGTAGCGGGAGGGTGGCTCCATACCCATCACGCTTGTGCTTCAGGTCCTACAACGAGAACATTGATATTTAGAGAGTAGCGGCTTGTAATTGTCTTCACTATTATTAATGCAGCAGTCCCGGACTTGTGGTATTCACCTTATTCCAGTCGTAACCTACAAAGAGAACATGAATATTTAGAGAGTAGCGGCGTGAAATTGTCCTTCATTCTTGACTGTGATCAATACAGGAGTCTCGGATTTGTGGTACTCACCTTATTCCAGTCATAAATTGTCTGGTAAGTAACAAGAGGTCAACTAAACACGACGCATCTACGAACCTAGTGGATCTCGTGCTCTGCATGCTCAGTTTTGCATGAATGTGCCCAAATTCTTCTCTGTCGCTTTCCAAAATGGTTTTATATTTTGGCTTCTTATTTAATTGACTGTTGTCGAATCCCATAGTCTCATTACCCATAGCTGCTCCTTCCCTATCCTAGAATCTGACTGCAAAAGCGTAGTGTTTGAATCCACTGTGCCAATTTCTCCTTTCGCTACTTCGGTTCTTATGGAGCCATTGCGGTTGACTTCTACTTCTCTCGTGGAAAAAAATTGTGCAAATCCATCTATACATGTCTGTTTTCTCTAATATGGTATGGCTACAGTGATAGCATTCCTTGGTTTTATCTCATTTACCGGGCGATTGATTCACTTGGCTGTATCCTTATCGCGAAGTAGACTTGAAATTCCATTCCACGGCTTGCATAAATTTCTTTAAATCTAAATTGCTCGTGAACTTTTCTCTCCTTCATTAGGCATTTCTTTTCGATTCTCGTTCTTCCACTCCCTCTTCTGAATATTTGTTGACGGTACATCTTCCACCACACAACAATCGAAATCGGATATTTACACTCCACTTGCCTTCCCCTCCAATCCTCTAAGCAATTTTCACACGTTGCGTTATCCTGACGAATAAAGGTCCCATCATTAGGATATTTGTTGACCATCCAACTTTCACCACACAACAATCGAAATCGGCCTTTCCCTCCAATCCTCGAAGCATTTTTCACACACATTGCGTTATCCTGACGAATAAAGGTGAGGGAGAATGAAGGTAGCGCGCCCGCGTGGGTGTCCGACACGCGTCACCCTCAGTTCACCGCCGCAGCGGCGGCCACCTTCACAGTGTACGGCCAACGGCCTGACATGACACGAGAAGGAGGCTCTATACCCATCACCATCACACTCCAGGTACCGACGGTGTACTGTGCACGCTTGATGATCCTTGCCCGCACTAGTTGATTGGTGGAGGCTCTAGGATCTGTATATTGAACCTAAGTTTGTAGCAAATTTAATTGGTTTTCTATCGTCTTGTTTTGATTTGATCGTCTTGCTCTTGGGAAAATAGTTATCGTCTTCTTTTAATCGCTAGTTCGTTGTTTAAAGGACGACTTACGTCAGTCTGGATAAATTTCTTGTTGATACGGTAACATGGTCACATTATCGCCTCAAGACGATGCGGATGTAATGATGGAGGTAAGTACTGCACTATTTCTCTATATTACAGTTTGGCGGTCAACGACGACTTGCGGTAAGCGCATTACGACCCTAAGTGTTAAGATTGTCCTCTCTCGCCTCGAAATCATTACATCCATATATAATCATTATATAATTGGATGAAATATTGACTATACTTTCAGTTTCCTGAGAGAACCATATTTACTGGAAGAATGAAAAAGTTTACCATTTGATACTGTTCATGTTGTGTGATATAAACATTACCTGACAATATTCATAATTGTTGGTGAATCTTTAAACGGACAAATTCATCCAAATCTGATATAATTCAAACAATATATACAGGTTTAGCCTGTCATACGGACCTGCCTAATGTCTTGTCGCACTCGTACAGGAGGTGACTGGCAAGAACGTGCTGCTGCTGCCCATGGGCGCCTGCGACGATGGTGCCCACTCCCAAAACGAGAAGATCAACAGGACTAACTATATTGAAGGGGTGTGTAGATTTTCCTTGCTTAATTAGTGATAAATTTTAGTTACAAAACAATTCCGTAAAAGGGCTTTTGATTGGATGTCTGTGCATGCGGCAGCAACGAATGAAAAAAGCCCAGTCTTATTTGTGGCGATTTGCTGAGGAATATTTAATTTCATCGACACTTGAAAAATGGCAATATCAATTACGTTTGATTGTTAGTAAATTTATTTTGCCGTAGGTTTGTAAATTTATTTTGCGATCAGCATGCAATTGTCAGTCAAGTATCATTGTTAGGTTGGTTTACCTGTATGTAGTAATACTGTAATTGGTACTGCAATTATAACTCGTTTTGAACATGGATCTGCTATTAAGAAATACAGAACATGTTATTAAGAAGCTGGGCATATAAGTTACTGCGAAGAATTGATTGTATTTATGAATTATGCTCGTGATAGGAGCGGGTGCTGTACATAGACAAGTTTTACTTTCATGTCATTCCGTTCAGTCAAGAGTTTGTAGACACGAAACGAGTCCGTGGACACGAAATGAGTTGTAGACACGAAATGAGTTGTAGACACGAAATGAGTTGTAGACACGAAATGAGTTGTAGACACGAAATGAGTTGTAGACACAAAATGAGTTCGTAGACACGAAATGAGTTCGTAGACACGAAATGAGTTCGTAGACACGAAATGAGTTCGTAGACACGAAATGAGTTCGTAGACACGAAATGAGTTCGTAGACATGAAATGAGTTCGTGGACACGAAATGAGTTCGTAGACACGAAATGAGTTCGTAGACACGAAATGAGTTTGTAGACACGAAATGAGTTCGTAGACACGAAATGAGTTTGTAGACACGAAATGAGTTCGTGGACACGAAATGAGTTCGTAGACACGAAATGAGTTCGTAGACACGAAATGAGTTTGTAGACACGAAATGAGTTCGTAGACACGAAATGAGTTTGTAGACACGAAATGAGTTCGTAGACACGAAATGAGTTTGTAGACACGAAACGAGTTGTAGACACGAAATGAGTTTGTACACACGAAACGAGTCCGTGGACACGAAATGAGTCCGTGGACACGAAATGAGTCCGTGGACACGAAATGAGTTTGCAGACACAAAATGCTTCGTAGAATAATAACCTCTTAATAATAATATCCTAATATTATATTATAATAATAATAATAATAATAGTAGTATCCTAATAACAATATTTGCTTTCACGCTGCACAATACTATTATGCCACCGAGCAACTCTATTTTATGGCAGGAAAACCATGGGGCAAAATTTAGTTTATTAAATTTATGACTAAAATGAGGTAGAAAATGTGTAAAAATTTTGTTGATTCGTTGCAGACGAAGCTGCTAGCGGCGTATCTGCACGAGGTCGGGCAGCTCTGAGCCGTAGTCCTGACCACCACGTCTTTCTGCCCCGTTGCCTCGCACGTCCAGCAGTCTCTTCGTCGTAGGGACATTGCTGCATAAATCAAATGCGTCTTGTCCCTTCGTCCATTTCTTGTCCGAGCTGGTTCCTGCCCCGTTGCCTCGCATTTCCCGCAGTCTCTTCGTCGTAGCGACATTGCTGCATAAATCAAATGCGTCTTGTCCCTTCGTCCATTTCTTGTCCTAGCTGGTAGCCTGATATTCGATCGCACTTTCTACGCGAGTCAAAACTTGAAACCTAGTACCTGGTTGTTCCTTGTGGTTGGTTTGTGCATCGTTTATATGAATCGTGTTGAATAGAGGAATAAACAATTTTTATGTGAGTGGAAACAATGACCTTGCTATCTAGGTTTATCGCAAGATCTTTTATGTTTTTCTATTATTGGGATCGATATGAGCGATTGAGTAAAACTTTTTCTAGCTTATTGGTACAAGGTTAGACTTGAACACTGAACAGCCGTTATCCTTAGCTACAGCTGTCACGTGTCGAAACGAATCAAATCATATGTTGCCTTTTATTACTACATGAATTATTATCACCTTTTAACTATTATGTGCATGTTTTAGTTTTGAGATGTAGACTGGCATCGACTGGTAAAGGAACATAATTGCTGTGTTTTACTTTCATTGAGAGTTTAAGTCGCTTCATGATTGTCAGATTTACTTCAAAGCGGTCACTTGTGCTGCCCATCTTGCTGTATTGAAGGATTCAGTGCATTCTAGCGATACTAAAGGAGAGACGTGGCTGTGTACGCTTCATGTGGCCTCGATTAATGTACTGTTTTATACTCGTATTTTTCTTCACTATATATTGCATGTTGGTTTTATATTACTTGTTTAAAAAAATATGAGTTTTTATTTCCTTTCCAGTTTAGCTGGTTATAAAATAGACGTACATTTAATGACAACTTCCTTGTGAATGAACACGTCAGCTGAAAGGAAACGATCGTGTTCTGCAATCAATAATTGGATCGATCTAAGTCCACCATCAGAAATGATTAACACCGTCCAGAATAGGTCAATATGGTGAGCAATAAATGCCTCCGCTCATGTACGCTTGCCGCCGTTCTTCGATAACCCCATCTATATAAATCCCGATGCAACGGTCAAAACTGTCAGCAAATGACAGCTTGTAATAATTGATTATTCGATCCCTGTCTCTGAACTCTGTGCTACTATCGATACCTTCGTGCAAACGCCTAACATATAAGCATTCAATCCTTCAACCAGTGGTTAAAGTTGGCGCATAGAGGCGCGGGTTCGATCCCAGCTCTGTGCGCCAGTTTCTGGTCAGAATCGGCAAGGAGGCCGGGCGGTTAAGCACAGCAGAATTTGAAGAGTGAGTTGGACACAGGAGAGTGAGTTGGAGTTCGAGACCACATCAAGCTGTGGAAGTTCTGCGATGTTAAGAATCTACGACAGGCCTACAGCTTGATAAACGCTGAAACCGCTATTATATTATTTTTATTATTGTCTCTCCAGTACCATCGTCAGAATGGTGACGCAATTGGAACAAAGATTCCAACAGCGTAAAAAAAGTTTCTAAGAATAAAGTCGCTTAGTGTATGGTGTTGCTAAGAAAACTTTTTGGCTGTTAATTATACAAGCACGCTGTTATTTTGACTATTTTTCATTTAGGAACGATACGTGCACTCTCAAAATTACAAGGATTAAATTTGAACCTGGGTTTTGGACACACTTTCAAAATGACGCCACGCAATATTTTTACATGCACTGTTTACACGCCATATCTAGAAAGAAGAATATAGAAGATATCTTAGTAGAATTACTCTGACGCTGTCATTGCCGAGGCAGCCATGATCTCTACGCATAGCAATCTTCATACTAACGCAGATCCTCGCAACGGCTTTAGGCTTCAAACTGTGGTGCTGCTCGTCTCTGTGGCGAGGTGAGGACTGCTGTGCATTCGTTGGCTGTGGCAGCTCTAATGGACAAGTGACTGCTACAGTGCATTTGTCAGCTGTGGCGTTGCGGTGAGGTAGCGACTGCCATGCGTTAGTTGGTTGTGGCTATGGCGTCAAAACCGCCATTCATCAGACTACAATGCGAGAGCCGTTACTGTAGGTTTAGGCCAAGACTCCAGCGAAAAGAGCTGCCCGCCTAATACGCAATCGTCTGATCATGAACGTTTTTAGTTATTATAACTTTCGTCATCTGAACGTTTACAATGGACTAAACATTACGTTCCAGCAAACTCGCGATGCAGCGTCAATCCAGAGACAACAAGCTCAGCTGCTCAGCAACGATCGTTAACAGCTGCGTGCTGTAAGACACGTAGGATGGGTCATCTCACTGACATGTGGAACAGCCTCCCTGATAGCATCGTTGATGCTCCGAGTATGAACGCCTTCAATTAAGAACAGACTAGACGAAGGTGTGCAGGAGCATATGTTCAGTCTTAAAATGCCTAGCAAATTACGGACCAGGCAATAAGTCCAGACGAAGCTATGCAGGAGCATATGTTCAGTCTTAAAATGCCTAGCAAATTACGGACCAGGCAATGAGTCCAGCAGCTATCTCAATCAACCGTCAGTTATGGAAAGATCGGGTTCCAAAGGCCGGATCCCTTGTGAATAAAGTCACGAAAAGTACAAGAATCGGCAACATGCCATGGGCCTATCTATTTCTTCGGTGCCGACACTTCTATTCTATTCTATCTCTCAAGGAGTGCTAAAAAGTCGTTAGTAAATAGTACTCTTCCGATATTAAGCCATGATGCCTTCTATGTTTTTTTTTTTTGTGAGATAAGAACGCAAGAAAAAAATAAGAAGACAGAGCAATTAAAGTGCCTTCCAGTTTTCCATCCGCCACGCGGGTGGTGTACAGAGTATGCATGCCAGTAGGCGGTTTTTACCTGACGCCAGCAGTCCATCAGTTTAGCTCAGGGTCTTTGTCTAGGCTGTGAAGAAGATAGCTGAGATAGGCTTACGAGGGACTTACGTGGAGTTACTTAACCGAAAAAAATCTTCTAACGGGCAAGTTTAAACAGTGAAACGTGTTTCTTATTATGTGTTTAATATTAATGAATCCTGTTATATTTTTGGCTGAAAAAGTGTATCGGTTATTTATTAGAAAAACTCCTTTGCCTGGTACTATAAATGGCTCACGAACTATGTAAAATCAATAGAAATGGCAATTTATTCAGTTGAGCCTACATTTCATCCGGTATATTTTATTATATAACATTGTTCTTATGTTCAAGAAACGAAGGTTAATAACATTCGACTAAATGGAAAAGTAAAAGGACCGCACAATCAATTTGCGCCCATATTCCAGGTTAAAAAATACCATGTTACTGCATTGTAAGACCAGTTGTGTAGAAAGAAATTACTTAACTAAGCGCCAAATTATCTCTCGAAATAGAAACAAAAAATTCCTCACAAAATATGAGTTTGAAAGAACTCATTGAACTGGACTCCAAGCGACCGCCGTCGACTCTTGTTTTCCATTCCTTGAGATCGGTGACTGAGATTTGAGAAAACAGAAAGAAAAAGACTGAAAAAGCAATTTTAGGCCTAGTGTGTCATTCTTTGAACCACGATATAGATCATTGTCACATCAAGTGTGTGTAACAAACGGGAAATAGCAGAAATTGACAACAATAGATTTTGCCAGTAAGAAAATGTGCTTTAAAAATAGTGAAAGCGAACTCGGTTGAAAAGTGCGATATTAAAATATTGTGATGTATTTCAAATGTGAGCAAATGAATGTAGTAATCCATCAACCAAATGATTTATATTTAATCTAGAACACTCGAGCGTTTTCAAGGTTACTATGAAATTTTCCCTGCTACGCACCTCCAATTAAAAATTATGGCCCATTTCAAGCAGTTACAACTAATTTCCGACGCTGAATCAAATTATTGTGGGATCGAGCTATCCTCCAACATGGAAATCACGAGGAATCGATAGCGGATGCATAAAAATCTCGTCATAACGATGATAACAGAATATCGTGATGACAGGATGTCGTGATGAAAATGCCATGATAACAGGATGCCGTGATAACGCTGCAGGATATTTTCCTGAATCTGTTCTAGATTCTGGTGAAAAATTCATCGTTGACAATATGAATTTAAATCTAACAAACATCCGGCAACAAGTCTCTAATCATACCTAATACCTAAAATGTACTTTTTACTAATACTAATAAATTTACTAATACTAATAAATATACTTTTTACTTTTTACTAATACCTAAAATGTACTTAATGAAAATTCAAACATTAAAGCAAATTGAGCCTCAGAATTACCGTGATCTGAAAGGAAATAGGAAGAAATACGTGGTCAATGAGTCTCTGGAGGAGTCCGATTATACGTATGTTCTCAAGCTTTATCCAGTGCTTGACATCTGAAAAAATACAATATCGAAATCGGGGGGAATTTTGCGTAAAAAATTCAATTATGCATTACAATTATCAGCGCGAAAGTAGAAAAAAGGGTTCCTATTCAGCACGGCGCTGATCTTAGATAAAAAATAATTCATTGGTCAAAAAATATTTACAAACAGGGTACTTAACAGATACCCTGGATCAACACATCGTTGGATCAGACCACAAGATCATTGCATTCTCATTTTTTCGTGTATTGGCATGCAACATAATCATAAAAATGCTGTTCCATTTCAGACTTTTCGCGATATGGGCCGAATAACATTAATTAATGTTATAGCATTGCAGCTACAAGGCTTCTCTTGATTAACCGATTGAATGACCTTAAAAATGTTAGTGCCTTTAATAAAAAAAGTGTATTTGGAAAAATTAATGTGTTTCCAAACAAATTCTGTTTTTAAATGAGTATATGTTCACATTCACTTACATATATAACGAAAAAAAATTATAACCATATAAATACGATTATTTATCACAAATATACATTGCATAATGTAGAACAATAAATAATATTCATAAAATCAAAGTATCTGGACATCAGGGCAGCTAAAACATTTTGTACACGAGAAAGTTTCCAATAAAACGAACGGGAATGCAGGAAGCTGTGCTATTGCGAGGAAACATTCCGAGTGACTAATCAAAAATTAAAATCACATTCATTGAAATTAATTGTACCTGAATGATATAAATTATTTATTACATTTCATGACTTACGTCACGCTCATTATGAAAACTAGAAATACTCGAGGAGTAATCTTATTGGTCAACATTATTCAGCATTTCAAGCGCGTTGAACCTCTGAAATGGACTGTTTCTCAACACCGCAAGCCTATAATTACAGAGATTTATCAACTGGTAAAGAATTTCAATTTCAAATGCCAATCATGTGACGTCCCAGAAAAACTATTCTGTTTGGTCAATATAATAATAAAAATAATAATAATAATATTAATAATAATAATAAAAATAATATTAATAATAATAATAACAATAATAATAATAATATAGCAGTTTCAGCGTTAATTAGGCCGTAGGCCTGTCGCAGTTACAGAACATTCATGCACAGCTTAATTGCCCGATCAATATTGCCCGATTTTTTCAACATTTTGCAATAACCATAAGGTGAAATAAAGATATTTGAAAGAAATAGCTACATTTTCCAACATCAATTTCAGTATTGCACGACATGCTTTTCTAGCTAGCATGAACACATTAACCAACAATGAAAACAACCCTTATCAGTATTGTGTATTTAAGAAGCGGAACAAATGCAAACCGGATGAGGCTGTTTCACTCTACTGGTATAGGGGATAATTCAAGACCGGTATACGATCAACATATATACAAATTTCTAAATACCGCTCCTTGGGAAATTCATGTTTAACGTTTCCATGCATAATCCACGAAATAATTCAGCCTTGGAAATAAGAATTTCATACTAGATTTTTTCCGCTTCTAAAATCAAACACCTTGAAATCTTTGCTAAACAACGTCGTTGAAGTTAGCCTGGATACTGTGTTTCCCAAAGTGGGCGGTATCACTTTCCTGGGGGCGATGAGAAAGAAAAGGTCGGTAGGGGGCGGCAGTCTGAAGTCGAAGTCAGAAGTTCGAACGTTTGTTTGACGATTTGTGTACAACACTTGCAGCATATAACTCCCAGCGATGGGGTTTTCCACCCAGATCTGGGTTTTTTTAACGTCTCCTGGGTTTCTACCGTGAATTTTTCATAATACTCGAAATTTGGGAATATTATGTGTCTGTAGAGAGGCGCTAGGAATCCACTGGAGAGCCAAGGGGACGCCAGCCTGCAAAAGTTTGGGAACCACTGGCCTAGAATATTAAACATCAGCCACGATGGCTGATGATGTTTTTTTCTCTTACGGGGAAAAAAAACCGTAGCGGCCAAACGATAAAACATCTCTGATTTATATTGTTGATGCTTCGGCACCCTATACTGATGGTACATAAATGAGCACTATTGGATAATTAGTTTGAGGGTTTCAATATTGTCGCTACAGAGGCATTACGTGCAATTCATTACAGAGACAAACAATATTTTGCAAGTTTAGTTTAAAAACATTTATACTGTAGATAGCTAGAAGTTATAACAGCAGGTTAGCCCAACCTCGCCAGCTGGAGCTCGACATTCTTTGTAATTTATAATCCTGAATTTTAAATCATTTGTGCAGTTCCTACTTCCGTTAATAATAACAAAACTAAAGTAAACATAGCCCTGTTCAAACAAGGAGAATATAATTCATACTTGACTATCGTTTCACAATAAGAAAAAAAGTTTGCAATCTTATAATTAAATTTGCGCTTCCTAATATGAATATGAAATCTCCTTTGTTGGTCCACTCCTTCCCACTCCTAGTTTTTGCTATTTTTAATATTCCCCACCAAATAAAATTTTATGTCCAGGTAATATTGCGACACGATAAGCATCGCGAACATTCGCTCGAATGTTCATATGCTCGAATTTAATATGCTCGGCGTCAAACCCTCAAAAACTTTGAAAATAATTTTTAAGATTTTTAACTTATATTTTGTCTATTATTTTTTCTATTATTATAAATTTTGATTGCATCAAACTCGTGGTATTAATATCATTAAATATTTGCAGATGCATTATGAGCACATTTCCTAAAATAAGTTTGGAATTTTGTATTTCGCGCAAAATTCTGCGCCGCAATTACAGATTCCGAAATCGATTTCATATCACCCTATACGCAGTTCTTTAATCGAAACCTGACATATTTTCCATGTCATCCTTTCAGTCGCCCACCACCAAAACCAAAGGAAATGCTCTCCTTTAAATACGTCACATGCGATAGATTCAAATATCCATGATTCTTAAGTGCCTTTAGCCAAAGAATCTATTCTGGGATTCTTATACATTTTTTACACACCTTGTTTAGGACTATGGAGCAAATTAAGATCATCTCTCTAACAAGCTAATGAGCTGTTTATTATTTTCGCAAATCTCATGAATACTATAAAAAAATGTGAAATGTGGTTTATTGATTAATGCAAATTAGCTTTACAGTTTTAGATGGGATAAATTGCAGGCATGAACGGAAAAGATTTTATTAACCTCTGGGAAGAGAAAGATGTATCAAAAACTTTCCCATGTGCACTCTCAACATGGAATGGATAGGTAAAAACCATTCAATGAGAAACCATTCGGAAAATACCACAATGCTGTAGTAACACTTCCAAAGCTGCTTGAGGAATAAACAAGATTTCAAGTCAATATTTTAACTCTCGTTTGCCTTTCTTTCAGCTGTAACTATGTGAACGGCAATAATTTTTCTACCTGGAAGTTTTTAAATAGCCAGAATTTTAGATATAAATGAGCCTTGCTTTTTAAATATTCCACTAATTTTCTTAAATAAGTTATTTTTGCAACGAATTTACAGCAGCTATGCATTTTACTGATACCTTTAGATTAGACAACTCTTAGCTCGCACTAACTGAAATAACTTCGAACAAAAAACTAACAGAATAATTGGAGCAGATATGCAGCTTTTTATTGTAGGCAACGGGAGGGCGATTCATGCGTTGAGAGTTTTTTGAGGGAACTCTACACAGTCTGAGGCTCGAGTTACCTCGCCGGTCTCTTTGAAATGCGTGAAAGGAATGTTTTTATGATCATTTAACCTAAAAACACGCAACTTTGATATGCGTGAAAGGGTTGTTTTTATGATCATTTAACCTAAAAACACGCAACTTTGAAATGCGTGAAAGGAATGTTTTTATGATCATTTAACCTAAAAACACGCAATACAAGTCCTTCACGCTGCAGACGCACACTTGAATGACACTGAATTATTACTCTCACTTTATGATAAGGAAGTCGCGCACGTCTAGACGCTGTGAGGCGACCGCCCCGGGTTGGTCGTCACTATAAAGCTCAAACCAGGGAAGAGTTCACCAGAATTGCCTTAGCAAAGGAACTGAGTGAAATTAAACGATCCTGAATGACCGACGTCTTCCTCTACTGTATCCAATTATTGCATACATGCGGGCACCGGGCAATTGCTATTTCCTATTCACAGTACGTTTGCTTTTGGGCCTTTATTCCTCATAAAGGCTTGTTGCCGAGCAGCATTTGGCTCTCGCTGAATGGAAATACTTAAGAGTTGATGCTTCATATTAATGGAAGTTATTTAGTAGTTCGCTCACTGGCCTGATTCTTACCATGTACTGCAAAACTCTGAGTATTAAGTTTGAGCTCTATGTTCAATCAGCCAAAATGAGTCACACACATTATATGTCTTCTATAAAATACGCAAATGCACTTTTCTTCTATAAAATACGCTTCTATAAAAAAAGTATAAAATATATAGTATAGTATATAGTATATAGTATAGTAAAAAGTATAAAATATTTATACTTCTATAGCTTCTATAAAAGTATAAAATACGCTTCTATGCACGCCTATATAATTAATGCATGTAATGCTCGCTCTCCGAACTATGCAATTTACATGCACGCTCAATTAACGCTCCAAATTATGCATACAAAATACGCCCCCGAAATTATTCAAATAATTCGCGCTGAGCAACTATATATTCAACTATTAACGCAAAGATAAGATACGCTCTTTATAAATAGTGCACATATAATATAGGCAGAACGAACGATGCTCAAAATACGCGCTCTGCAAATATAGTGCACATAATACGCGCTCTGCAAGCAGGGGACATAATACGTGCTTTGCAAATAAGGCATGAACATACAATACGCGCCGAACAAACAATGCACAAAATACGCGCTCTGCAAATAGCGCACATAATAAGTGCCGTACAAACAATGTACGCTCTGCAAACAATGTACATAATACGCGCATAATACATAATGTACGTAATACGTGAGGTGCATCGCGAGCCCTGCAGACAGTGCAGAGGAGTAGGAGCTGAGTTTCAGGAAATAATGTTTCTATTTCCATCTAACGTAATAAACAGCGGTCACAAACATAATTTAAATACACTCCAAATTGTGCATTCTGCATTCAAAACTTTGTATAGGCTTCACAAATATTTTACTTAGCTTTCCTTTTGACCAATTTGCACTCCACTTTTCCTTCACCCTCACAGTCGACATCTTTAAAAGAATTTTAATGTGATTTTTTAGATTTTTGAAGATTCCGGAATCTCTCAAATGATTCGCTACAACTTATTTATGCGTTCACTTTGCGCACGATTAGTTACACTATTGTAACAAAAAATTTATTCAATACCTAACATCTACTTGTACAAATGTCAAATGCACACATTCAAATTTGAAAATGACTACATTTTTCGAAATTTATAGCGTCATTTATGAAGAATTCTGTCAGCCGAAGTGTAAAGATTTTCTTGAGCGTTCATGAAATTCGCTAATTTTCCATGTGGAAAAACACAATTTTCAAACATTGAAAAAAAAAACTTAAGCAAAAATGCAAACACGGAACGAAAACAATTTGGGAGAAATTATTCACTCGAACTATCGAAAAACATAACGATTTTCATCCATGTTATATCAAAAGTTATCTATAATCAATGCATGATCAGGCCACAAATTACCTAGTATCAACGTATATATTTGTTCTCAGTTAGCACGTCTGAATAGCTACATCGCTTTACATAATAAACAATGAATAGTCATTCACGTATTTACGGTAACTTTTCGTTCAACTTCCCTCCTCATCGTCACAGTTGATCATTGAGTAAATATTGCGGTGTCACGTTCATAAGGAAGCATCCGAGAGCATTGTCACATTCATTCATCCATGCATTGACAATGAGTGAAAAATAATGGTTTCAATTGGTTAAATTCTTGATAATACAAAATAAGATTCGCATCATTGGTTAAATTCTTGATTACAAAGAATAAAAAAGATTTGCATCAGCAAATGTAATACCTTCAAACTTTCCAGATTGCAACATCTTTCATAGAAATATTCATGTCGAATTTTGATTTAATTAGTGATACAATTAGATAAGTGTGTGGAGTAAGTTGGGCATCGAAATGAATATCCATGCAAAGTACATTATTTATTATATACACCCTTTTAGCACTCGACTCACTTAACGCTCTTTCATTGACTCAACGAAAACTCCGAATTTTCAAATAAATGGGCATGCATTCAATTATCTTCTCGTTTCGTTTTACGGAAAGTTTTTAAATGTTACCTTAAAGATTCATGTAAACCTTTAGGCCTTAGTTGCTGCCGTGGCTCAATAAATTTATTTTTTTTCCTATTACTCGTTACTCGAGGCCATATGATAGACAGGTAAACATTTTAGCGAAAATTATCGTTGGGTTTCCGGGAAAATGAACCAATAATAACATCACAATGACTTAATGAATGAAACTTGTCGAGTTAAGTGGGGAAAATTTCCCTATCCTTCTATCTACCAAAAAAAAAACATCGCCTTATGGAACACGAGATGAATTCTGTAGGAACCAAGACCCGCCTTTATCAACAAATTATTACATGTGATATAAATTGTCCGAATTGTTACTGAATTTTTAAATTATTAGAATTAATTAATATTTGTGCACTGATTGGTACAATGCGACATCTAGAATAGAAGTGTCGGCCCATGGCCTGCCTAGTTCACCCACATTCGCCGTGTTTCTTTTATTCGTATTGAATAATCAGCAGCCAGAGCACTCTAAGCCGGTACAGACATAATCGAGTCCTATGAATTATAAATTGAAACCCTGAATATATATATAAGAGCACTCAGAACCCCTCCCTTAGCCCCCTCTCAGCCGCAGCAGTCGGTGGCTGCGTGCCTCGACTAGAGCTCATCAGTCGTCTCCTGATCACGCCCCGGAGTGTAGGTTGTATCGTGCTCCTCTTCGTTGTTCACTACAAAAACTCAGCAAAATGGCAGCCAAAATTGTCGGAAAATACAAGATGGAATCATCTGAAGGATTTGATGAGTTCATGAAAGCCCTCGGTGAGTAGATACTTTAACTCAGTTATTGTTAAAACAAATGTTTCTGTCTGGTTGAAGCTACCGGCCGGCCCGACTGCATCGCACAGATGTTCGAAATTCAAATCGATATTGAGACGCGGCAAAAGCACACGCGTGCGAAGACAATCGATCGCACGTGCATTATAAACGGTAACGGTAGAAAATTATACGTTTCTGCGGCTGATATAGTGGCATGTTCGTTGAGTTGATGGAAAACTGAGATGTTTTGGATAGGACTTTCTCTATTGCGCTCTGGAATGAATTCGATCCATGATTCTACTGCTAGGCTAAGTCGGCAAGATATTTACGGGTGCGCAGCCGTAGACCAGCAAATTAACGTTCAAATCAGCCCTGGAGCCAACATCAACCATCTAAATGCTATAGATATTGTCATCCTGGCACCTAAGCAGCTGTAGTCAATTGACCTATCTCAACACACGAACTTTAAACCAACACTGTTTCAGCACACAAGCTGCTACTCCACATAGTTAACGGTCAATACCGACAATACGTTGTTCTCCAATGCTTTATAACCCATACCATCACTTCTTACACATGCTGTTATCCTAATTGTCCGCTGACCACACTGCATTGCCGCAAATGTTGACTGTACCAAACGGTAATGAGTCATCACCTTACTTACTCCGCAAGACGTTAACACGCGTCACTGTTTCCCTGCCTTACTATCACTGCTGTTGACATGGAACCCTTATCCACCTCACAGCCCCAGGTTACTCACTGAGCACACCAAGATTTCGAGATCACTTCCTCATCGGCATGATTTCCTTGGCCCCAGATACCCGATTTCGAGATCACTTTCCCAGACTATCCCCCAGCATCTTCTTCCCCGTTCCCCCTACTCTCCACCATTATCGCATGACTAACTGGAGGCTTTTCTCGCAGACCTTTGATGCTTATCCGAATTAGGTTAGGTTAGGTTGCAATTCGTATAGATACTCTTTTCATAACGTAATGCAGTCAAGTGAGCAGAAACTAAGAAAAGCCGTCCGGCAGTCGGTGAAAAAAGGCGGGGAGACGGGGTAAGCCTGGAGCTGCGACGAAAACAGCTGCGACGAACGGACGGGCTGGAGTGCTGACTGTGTATCAACAGCGGTAGGAGTTGCTTACCGAAAATCGTGATTAGGTTAAACGGCTTGGGATAGAGCTGTTGGGCTGTTTTAAATACGGCGTAGAGCGATTGTATTGGTGGCTTACTTCTCATTAGCTCGCTGGTTAATTTCCATGAAGGGGATTTGTACCTTTGGCTTTTAACATATAATCCCTTAGTCTACTCTGCCCTTTAGCAGGCTTACGTACGGAAAGGAGGATGAAAGATATGCTGGTCTTGGGCAATGCTGGCCTCTGGCATGCATTCCATATTTACAAGTTTTCACGCACCCCAATTTTGTTTTATTTGTCCTAACAGGTATTGCAATTTTGAGACTGTGTGTGGGTCGGATGTTTTGAATTGTACTTATTTTTAAAATAAAATTGTATTCTATTTAGGATTAATATATTAGTGTGACGTATTGATTGATGAAAAACAGCTTCGTGTTTAGGCTATTACATCGAAAAACCTCAGTTTTTGAAACTCGAAACATTTTCGGGAAAAGAAGCTGAAGTAAAAAATATTTACCTGCATGTACACGTCGCCCGCTGGGTGCCGCGTGGAGTCCCTACCTGCACGTGGAAATTTATTGACCGGCTCCCAACGCCGAGGCCATTTTAACCTATTTTTAGCGCATTTTCTCATTTATGGAAAATAGGCCCTATTGTGCTCGTCATGTCCGTCCGTCTGTCTGTCCGTCTGTCCGTGACTTCACGTTTTCGTCGACGAGAAAATGCGCTCTCTGTCACTCACTGCTCTGAGTACTGAGTTATATTTTTCCAGTCATGTATTTATCTTTTCATTCCAACAAATCGATTGTAATGTTGTATGCTGCATTCTGTGCAGATGAATAAAGATTGATGATGTGTCTTTTTTGGAAATATCGTGTTCGAAAAATGTTTTGCTCACTAGCTATATTGAATCGAGTGTATTTATTGATGATAGAAATGTTCGATGAGTGTAAAATCTATTCTTTTTTTCTTCAGCTTTCAATTAACCGATGGTTAAAAACGCGTTTAATTTTTGCATGTAAAGCGCTCCCGACGCCGAGCATTTATCCACAAAGATTCACTGAACATGTTGCGCAGTAACCGAACGTATAAATTTGACGAAAAAATCAACAATTCACTATGAATGAGAAAAATATGAGTTTTTTTTCAACAACTTAGCAAAGTGTGCGCTTTGCAAGCGACATCGGCTCACGTTTATCTTTTTCGTTAACGTACCCGTCATTTAGCCTGCATTTCAGATAAATTAAATTTGACGATTTCTTGGGGAAAATCGTGCATTTGGCAATATTGAATTAAATTACAGATTTTATATTATTTAAATTAGCGGTTTCTAAGATAAACGTTAGAAATAATCTCTGCAATTTTCTCCGCCTGTTATTCGGGGGAGGGCCATCGGAGCTAGCAAAGTTTTTCATTGACGTTTATTAATTGCAAACCAAAAATGCAATACTTTTTTAACACTCATTATCACTACTTATATGATTACAAAATGTTTCCCAATAAGGCGAATTTTGAGACCATGAAAATCAGATAAAATATTGTCAGTAAAAAGAGCGCATCCTATTATTTTTGTACCTTAAAGACTACAGGTCGAAAAACAGCGTAACTAATTTTCATTTGGGTATTTGAACACAAAATATTATGAGCTAATGAAGACTCAGGATACCATTCTACAACGAATGGCGACCTTGGAGGCAACCTATGTATCTATAATCACGAAGGGCGCCGGTAGTCTTGGCCAATCAGAGTGTCTTTCATTGGCTCCACGATTTCGAAGAGTAATAGCCAATATAATTGATCATCTGAAATAAATATGCTTAATTCGGGAGCTCTTTAATTAACATTTGTAATGTACTTAATTTTTATGCTTACTTACAAATTATTACGCATGATTTTTCAACAGCAACAGTCCTGAGGAGGTAGTTTTCCATTTGATTTCTTGAAGCTCATCTTTTTCTGCTAAATAAAACACAAAGAGCCCCTTAAAAACTGCCAATTTTGGTCCCTAATTGGCTGTAAGATACCACATCCCTGCCTGGTAAAGCAAGAGGCTGTTATATGAAGTTTATTGACTAAATTGTAGGCCTTTGTGAGTCAGCGCTCAGCATTTAATGAAAAAACATGGCTCAAAAGTTACTTGTACGACAATAATATTTTCCATTTATTGGAATTGTGTTGTAAACTTTTGCATGCATTGATTTAAAATTTAAGATCGCCTCAACTCTCATAAAAATGGTATTTTGAACTTCATTATCACAACCTTGAATCTCGGTTATTATAACGGTTACTAGAAATTAATGTGTAACTTTATTACTATTACACCTCGATCCCTATCCACGCATTTAAGCCACTACAAGGTAATAGATGAGCTACATTCGTGTATACTAATGATGGACTTGGTTTCTCCATGCATCACGTCATGAAAGAAAGTTAAATACTTCGCGCTTATTCTCAGCACGTACGTTAAACAGCTTTACTTGGACTCGTCTGCTACATGAAAGGCTCTGCTGCTTTGGTACACAATCTTGTCGTTCGCTTAGACTTGACAATTTCTGTGATTCATCGAGTAGTCCAAAGTCTCGTGCACTTTCTTTTTTATGAACTTTAAAATTCATCATCATTGCTCATTTTATGAGCAGTGATATCTTACAAACATCTTACATCTTAATTTCTGATATCATACAAACACGTTTACTTTTAAACATCAGAAATTTAAGATGATGGAAATTTTTTCTTACGCATTTTTACTTTTTCAATACTTCGAATGATACATTTCGGTAGATAACTAACATCCGTATTTTTAATGCTGATTACTTTGCAATTTAAGAAACTTAATTAAAATCGAAATAATTGTTCCACGGACAATATTACTTTGCAATTTAAGAAACTTAATTAAAATCGAAATAATTGTTCCACGGACAATATATTTTCGATGCACACGAGCCATATTTCGCACCCTGAATGAGAGGAGGGGATGCTATTGGGACAATGGTAGCCCTTCTCGTAGTTGAGTGTGACACTTCGGCATATAAAGTGTGACAAAGGCAAGGAATTCTTCAATTATATATCTCAATCAATCGTCGGTTATGGAAAGATCGGGTTCAAAAGGCTGGATTCCTTGTGGAATAAAGTCACAAGAAGCACAAGAATCGGCAACAGGCCATGGGCCTACTTCTTCACTGCCGAAATTTCTATTATTCTTTTCTATACCCTTTGTACAATTTTTCCATAATTCCACATGTAGAATTTTTTTTATTCCACTCCAGGCGGCTGGTTACAACGACGCCGGCTAAATTCGCAGAGTGAAGCGGGAGATGCATGCGTTCGTAGAGTAACTGCATTCCTTTTGATCACATTACGTTGATGCATTTTGGTATATTACGAAAGTGAATGTCACCACGCTTACTGATACCTGTTTGAAATTCCGGAATTTTCCGCCTGATGTTCGTTTCGTATTACGAATCATATTCTGTCTTGGAGCTACGCTTAAAAGTGACATGAGATTATTAGTATTCCGAACCCGTGGTGCACGAAAAAGATAACGTAACTATTTATATCGGATTATAATTCTATTAATCTAATAGTATGAGCTCCTCGTCACTGTTCCAGATTTGTATACACAGAACACGACCGCGCACTGGTAAAGTTTTAACCGTCTTTTAATACAGGACGTATATAGCTAGTTGCATAATAAGTTTTGGTATTCAGGATGAGTATCTCCCATGTTTAGCTTTCACTGCCATGCTGGAAACTCATAGAGAGTCGAATGTATATTTATACATATTAGTACGAAGAAGATTGGACACTATCGACATATATAGGTTCGAGTGTTTTCCTCTTATCCAAGCTAGTTGGTTGCCATTAATGAACGGCCTGGACTTTGACTGGGTGCTATGCTGTGATTGTTGTGCGTTTTGTTAATTATAAGTGACGAGAATTACAGCGTGAACATTAATTCGAGCAATGACAGTTGAAGTGATTTTATTTTGATTTAATATGCAGTACATGCACATTTTCGCGAAGCCAAAGCGGAGTTAGCACATTAATTTTTAATGTTGTTTTATTGCACCCCGAATATCAGGTTTACTACTATTTGATCACGGGGCAGAAAGCTTTGTTTACACTGCATGCCCAATGCCTAATCTTTCGGTCCCAGCTGGCGAATAGCATTGACGACGGTAAATGTGTCCGTAAGCAAAAGGTTAACATTTAGAGAGTCCTGGAGACTAGTCCGTGTCGCCCTCGACCGTACGGGTAGTACCTGAAACAAGTGAGAATTTTCTAAAAATTTTGCCTGATGGATGCCAGAGGTTATAGGAATGTTCTCGCTGGTCGGAAAGTTAGCAGAAATTTTGAGTGGCTTTGAGTTTTTGAGTTCTGTTAAGTTTTTAGGACGGGTGCCTTCCGCGCCAGGGAGGAGACCACGCCAGACAAGGGCTGAGTAATGAGAACCAACCACAGCTGGTGGCACCAACCGCGGTTGGTGAAGCCGGCCACACCTGGTGAAGCCAGCCACACCTGGTAAAGCCGGCCACACCTGGTTAAGCCAGCAACACCTGGTTAAGCCAGCCACACCTGGTAAAGCCGGCCACACCTGGTGAAGCCGGCCACAACTGGTGAAGCTGGCCACAACTGGTGAAGCTGGCCACACCTGGTAAAGCCAGCCACACCTGGTGAAGCCGGCCACAACTGGTGAAGCTGGCCACAACTGGTGAAGCTGGCCACACCTGGTGAAGCCAGCCACACCTGGTAAAGCCGGCCACACCTGGTGAAGCCAGCCACACCTGGTAAAGCCGGCCACACCTGGTGAAGCTGGCCACACCTGGTAAAGCCGGCCACACCTGGTGAAGCCAGCCACATCTGTTGGAGCCGGCCACATCTGGTGAAGCCGGCCACATTAGGTGGCACTAACCACACCTATAGGTGCACCTACTACGCCTGAGTCACCAACCACATTTGGAAGCACCAACTACACCTGGTGGGTCGGCCACGCCTGAGGGATGGTCTGTAATCTTTGGCTGCCTTGCTGCCGTTTCAACTGTTGACAGTCTCATGTACGGTCAATAAACAGGCAGTGAAGTTAACGCATAGGGGTTGAAGTAATGTCCTTAAAAATTTTTTTTCCCGTGAGTGATGATCGATGAGAGAGAAACTTTGTTTCTGCGCAAGTACCACCGTCAGCTCTACGCCTTGTTAATGAACAGCGTTGTTTTTGCCATCGCTTCCAGAAACTTCCGGCATTACGTGGTATAACCGCCTTCAGTCGGCTGCCTTCGCAGAAGCGAATGCAGCCGACTGTCACTTCTGAGGTTGGAGCATCACTCGAGTGTCATTTTCTGGACAGTAACTAAATATTGTTCAGTTAATCAGTACACAACATGATCATTGTCACGATTAATGTGAATTAAAATCGATGTGCTTTAATTCTTTTTCCGAGGAAAAATTATTTTTCTACTATAGCTTACCGTTTCATTTTCATCAAAGTGATAATGACTCAGCAGCATTTTTTCACTTGTTGAACTTTGTTTTAGTTTATTTCATTGATTTCTAATTCATTTAGCACATCCAGGTACTCTGTGTCGATTCTATAAAATGGTTGCAACTGCACCGAGAAGCTATTTACGTGATCTGGAGATTAAAATAGTCAAATGTGTAAACAAATATTGTGTATGTTGTAGAAAATTGGTCATAGTGCCTTAGATGGTTACTATTGAGATTTGAAATCTTTTTGACTAGGTCTTGGTTGATCATCGCCCAGTCTAAGTTCACGCATGAAGGAAGCTTGAAGTGATTGCCACGGTTTACGTCATTAAGTAGCTCACCGAACTGCAAAACGAAGGCCGGCGAGGACACTTTGTAATATATGAATGCACTGCACCCTATACCTGCAGTTGATGGAAATGGGCCTCTATATATCTATGTCGATATTTCACAAAAAAAAAAAAACAGACAATTGCAGCTAAAATGCTCATTTAACACATTAGCCATGAAAAGAGAGTATTTTTTTTTAAAGCTAAGACTATTTAAAGTTATCTTTCTTGAAAAGGACAGTGTTATTCCTTCAAAAATGAGGACATTTCAATAAGACCCCAATGGGAGTGTATGTATATTGGTTTATTATATGTATGTTGCCTTTTTTTCAGCACCCGGCGTTGAAAAAATCTTTACATTTAAAGTCTTTCCTGCAGCGCTAATGCTATAGCAAAAATGTGGCTGCACTAGGTATCTGGTAATTGCAATAGTAACAGGGGTTTTGGCGTTGATTAGGCCGCAGACCTGTCGCAGACTTTTTAACATCGCACAGCTTGTTGTGGTCTCGAATCCGCACTTCACTATTCCAATCACTGTAATTTGAACTGAAACCACTGGGCCGCCCTTCCCTCGTATTTATCTACCTTTTTTTCTAGTCCCCTTCTGTCCATAACTTTTTTGTATTAATTATATTTATTATAGTAACTATGTGAAGAATAAAGAGTGATTCACTGCGTATCTTCACGCAGTGAAGATACGCAGTAACGAAAATAAAATATTACCGATTAATTTTTGCATATCTGATTTGTGGGTGAATGGGGAGTTGTGGTAAGGAAACCCAAAGTTTTATTTAGTCGAAGAAGTCTCCATTTGCAAATTTATAAAGAAAGAGATAGCAATTTTAATGATCAGATTCGGGATATTCAAAAAATATTTCGTGCCTAAAATTGTCAGTTTTTTTACCATTTTTCTGAAGTGAAGCGAAAGTTCGGTAAAGAGCAATTAGTAATTTTTCCGATCCCAACAAGAAAAACTTTCGATTATCGCTTAGACATGCATGAACTTATTACTTTTAGTAAAAACAAAGTTTGACATAAACACATTTAGAAATAAATTACTCGTAAATTCAACTTCAGATCGTTTGGCGTGGAGGGAAAAGCTAATTTGAAACTTAAAAAACGTTTTGATTTTTTTGTCTCAATTAAAAAATCTAAGTTTAGATTGAATCTAACGACTTATGTTTTCCGAATGAGAGGTCCTGCAATTTTGTATTGAGCGATATTTTATTTATTTTATTTTGTATTTTTTTTATTTATTTTAGAGAGCGATATTTTTATTTATTTTATTTTAGATTTTTTTTATTTATTTTAGAGAGCGATATTTTTATTTATTTTATTTTATATTTTTTTTTTATTTATTTTAGAGAGCGATATTTTTATTTATTTTAGAGAGCGATGTTACACGTTTCTTCAGGACCTGTCAGCAATATGCACACGTTTTCATATAAAATTACATTCAATGCACAGTTTTTGAAAAATATCTGCCTTTGTTTTTCGATGAAACGTTTCGCTCTTTGTATTTCAGTTTCATCGTTATCTTCGAAAGAATAAATTTAATAAAAAATAATCATGCGAATGACGACGTTAAATTTCATTCTGATTAATGATGTACCTTTTTTCAGAGCCTAGGGTATTGCTTATTGCTTTATTGTTACAAACATTGCGTCGATGCAGTGGCTTGAATTGGCCCTGTTTCAATTATATAGAATTCAATAATAATAATGCTTATAGTACGGTATTTTGCTAGTTATAGTTAAGATAGATTTGCACCTACTATACAGTCGACTTCTAGACGACAGACTCGCTATTTAGCCCTGTATCAATTATATAGAATTTATTAATAATAATGATTATAGTATTTCGCCAGTTATAATTAAGTCCACCACCATAGAAATATTTACACCTGCAACAGTCGACGTCTAGACGACATATTCGCTATTTGGCCCTGTTTAAATTAAAAAGAATTCATTAATAATAATGATTATAGTATTTCGCTAGTTATAATTAAGCCCAGAAATATTTACACCTGTAACAGTCGAAGTCTCGACGTCAGACTCGCTATTTCTGGGCATGTTGATGAGCCCATGCAAGCAACCTCGCTGCCCTAGCAGCAATCATCGGATGATTATCTTCGGCCCGCCGTTAGTAGCTGCGGCCGCCGATAATTCGGACTAAATTATTCTCACCTGAATGATGGCTTAAATCATCAACCTCGAAGCAGCAGCCGTGAGAGGCAAGAACAAGTGTACAGATCCTGCCTACCTAATTTAACATTCTTTACAGCTGTAATTTCTTGACTAGTGAAGCAGTGTTAACTAAATTAATATGCAGGAGTAGAGTGCTCATTATTTAAGTCAAACTTAGTTACCAAGTAAGAAAATTCTATTATCAATCTTTTATTAGATGTACTCAATCGTAACATAACAACAGCCATACAAAAATATTGTCACCGATGTACGCGTAATAATGTATGGACCCGACGCTTTATCGGCTTAATTGAATATATATAAAGAATTAAAAATAATTAATGTTGTAAATTATTAAGATGATCGTCGATAGTACGTCTTCGATAACATGCACTCTGTAAAGTTATTGCGACACTTCCTGATATTTTGATTGATTTTTGACTTCAGCGTCATAAGACATGAGCCTCAGATCGAGCCTTGGTTTCCAAAATTTGGTTGTTGAAAAAAAAACTTTTGCGGCACCGAAGAAAAATTTTTTGTTTAATTCATAAGTAATGGTATGAAATCGCGCACAAAAGTTATATTGTTAATTTTTATAATATGAGTGATTGAGCGGTTCGTAGACAAATAATCCACGTTTGCCTTAATTGTAGATTACATAATGGTATGCTGCTGTAAAATTGTTAGCAATGAAGAGCATTAATGTAAAATTGGTCATATTTGTCAATATTTCAACATCGTATGAGGCAGCGTTAGCGCTGCCCCACATGGTAGTTGCCACCAGCTTGAAATGCCGCCTCCTTGAAAAATGCAAGTTAAAAATAAAAATTTAAATAAATTGTGAACAAATGAGACCATTTAACATATATTTACCACCATATTTACTGCAAACTCTTTAACAACGTTTAGTCTTTCAAAGAGATACATCGAACCCTCAGCATAAGTGAACTGCAAGAGCCATTTTAAATACCTAAGAGTATTTCGTACATAGTGTCTAACAAGAAGGCTGGATCGAGCTACGTTGAGATAATCTTCTTTTGCAGATGACCTCAAGAACTCAATACAAATTGGGAATTGTTATCCGGCACGAACTTTTTCAAGCAATACCGTTTTAAACTTGCAATAATATTACATACATTAATTATTCGAAATTCTGTTTGAGTATTTGAGATGTCATATATTATGAAGCATTTATGACCGCAAAAATTAGTTTATGAAATTCGACGTACTCTTTTTTTACGTGTTTGTTCCGCTTCGCTGGCAATTGCGTGGCATTTGTTCACTTAACTATCAAAACCTTCAACTTAATTATATCAAGCGATACGAGACGCGGCAATGTTACTCATTTGCGCTGTGATATTGCACAGTCAGTTAGAGCTTTCAACGTGCAATTTTGCGAATGCAGCGGTAAGATTGCCATCGAAATTAATTTTGCGTACGAATATCCTTTTATATTCCCAAGTTGTGATGTGTGCTAGTTTACTGTGTGCCTACCATGTGAGTAAAAAAGTATTTTTAGCGCATTTTCTAATTTATGGAAAAAGGCGCTATTGTGCTCGTCATGTCCGTCTGTCCGTCCGTGACTTCACGTTTTCGTCGACGAGAAAATGCGCTCTCTGTCACTCACTGCAGTGAGTACGGAGTTATATTTTTTTCTTAAATTGTCCAAATAAATCACGAGGTATTCGACCAGCGACCAGCACGTCTTGCATTTTTTATGAATCGAAGGCTTATGCTCTGCCGAGGACCCCTTCCCTCAACTCAGCAGCTTTACTCCTGCCTGATTCATCTCAAATTTTTTTACATTTCACAGCCTGACCAATGTTTCAAGTTAGTGATCAAGAAAATGTCAGTTATATATTTTGGATGACAAACATTTTTATTGGCATGCTTTTTGTTAAGGGGACCGACCTAGCTCCGGAGAAACTTCTACAGTTATTATCCGATCACCATGAAACTTCACATACATACGTAAAATGTAAAAAAAAAAACATTTTGCTCCTATGAATTTTTCGAAAAAATTTATAGAAAACGTGAAATTCATAGAAAACGGCTAAAAAGGGGTACTTCAGAAAATCTATCTCCTCCCACAAATATCATCCTACAACATCGAGACACGTATCATTCGATTCGTAAAGACCATATCTATCGACTCTAACGTCACTTTTTTCATTTTCCACCTAGTTTTTTTTCATTGGAAAGAGCAGAATTCCAGCTTTCAGATGAGCACAAAAACCGAAAAACGTCAAAATTGAAAATTTTAGCTAGGTCGGTCCCCTTAATACCCATGTTTGCTCACAATTTCATCCTCTGTGCTCTCATCCGCGGCCTTATCGGTGTTGCACGCTTCAGACTGTCGATCCCATGACAACCGTGCCGGGCCAGAATTTCACGTTTTTCCTCATTCCTTTGTGAATGCGTTGAAGAACAATTTTCCCTTAGAAATTGTAAACATAGCACCAGTTTAATTGAATAAATGTATAATTATTAAGCATTGTTTACTGAGTAAACGCCCATTACACTTTGCTTGGAATAACTTCGTAGCAGATTTTCCAGCGGATTTCACTCAAGTCGGAAATATTATGCTGTTGTTGGAGGAAAGTTAGTTCAAACGGCTTTATTGAGTCCGTGTGAATTGATAATGATAAAATTTATCTCTTGCTAGCTTTTTTTAGCGTATTTCCTCATTTATGAAAAAAATGCACTATTGTGCTCGCCATGTCCGTCTGTCCGTCCGTCCGTGACTTCATGTTTTCGTCGACGAGAAAATGCGCTCTCTGTCACTCACTGCAGTGAGTACTGAGTTATATTTTTTGAGTCCATGTCCCGAAATTATTAGAATATTTTTTACTGTATGTATTAAATGCAGCAAAATCTACCTATATTTATTCATAAAATCTGTTAGTTTACATGTTGGTACGTATTGACCCGATATTAGCATGTAACGATCGGCGCTTCATACAGGTTATTTAGTAAAAGCTAAATACATGTGTTCCGGTATAAATCTTTGTCCAGAACAGCAGTTCAGCGCATACACCGAGCAATTTTCTATTGATTATTATTACTCAGTGCTTGCCAACGGAAGCCTGCCTCTCCAATTGAGGTATAAAGGGTATCGAACGCGAGTAAAATAACTAGCTGGTCGCAAATGGCCAACTGCGTGGGGAGATATAAATAACTAAATTGTAAATCGTTACTAAGTGCCTGTGGATATCGAGCAAATTCGGTGCACAGATGCATATACCATGTCTGGTCGCTATAGCACCGCGTTGGTGATCGGCCCACATGGGGAGCGAAAATCTGCACACCGAAAGCTGAGTCTCAAAGTAACCTGGAAGCCGTGGTGAAAGATCTGCGCCTACGGTAATTAAAGAGAGTGTTAGCTCGTGGTAAAGAGAGTGTTAGCTCGTGGTAAAGAGAGTGTTAGCTCGTGGTAAAGAGAGTGTTAGCTCGTGGTAAAGAGAGTGTTAGCTGACAAGTATTCTATATATGCAGGGTGTCCATCTTTTAGCAAATTTTTGGGCTGAGTAGCAAGTCTCGGAACCGTTTCGACGCTGTAGAAATGGAAGCTCCAGACAGCCGTGACCGACCGATATTTGATCTGATAAAGGTCATCAATATTTACTGAAAAAAACTTCAGTTAAAATATGTTTCCGGTTAATTACCGGAACGAAACTGACAACGAAGCCAGAAATTAAAAATAATATAACTCAGTACTCACTGCAGTGAGTGACAGAGCGCGCATTTTCTCGTCGACGACAACTTGAGGTCACGGACGGACGGACAGACAGACGGACATGGCGAGCACAATAGTGCATTTTTTCCATAAATGAGAAAATGCGCTAAAAATAATATAGGCAGCGCCATCATTTCTCGTGATGATTGCTTGCACTGCTCAGTTCAGCGGTCAGCTGTCAGTCCACAATTTTACATCCTGGCATTGCTCTGCTCGGTCGTAAGCGGGCTATCCTCAATTTTACAGCCTCATAATATGAACGCCTTAAAGAACAGACTAGACGAAGCTATGCAGGAGCATATGTTCAGTCTTAAAATGCCTAGCAAATTACGGACCAGGCAATAAGTCCAGACGAAGCTATGCAGGAGCATATGTTCAGTCTTAAAATGCCTAGCAAATTACGGACCAGGCAATAAGTCCAGCAGCTATCTCAATCAATCGTCAGGTATGGAAAGATCGGGTTCCAAAGGCCGGATCCCTTGTGAATCAAGTCACGAAAAATTCAAGAATCGGCAACAGGCCATGGGCATATTTCTTCAGTGCTGACACTTCTATTCTATAATTCTCAGCTCGGTAGTCAGCTCTCAGTCCCCAGTTTTCCAAAGCATCAATTATTCCCAAAAGCCATGATCTTGCAAGTGCGAACGCAGGCGTCAAGTGCTCTAGTAAATTTGTGAGTAATAAATCATTCAAGCGAATGACAAAATTCACTATTGATTTAATTTATTTGCATTTGCTTTACTTTGATATGTTTAGCTGAGAGCCAATGATATGTTCCGCTGAAGTTTTCCTTCGTTTTAAATGTTAGTTAATACTATAGTCCTGCCTGACCATTTGACCATCATAAATAATATTTCTCTGGAATAATAAAAATAAAATATGACTCACGGTCAATAAAAATGTAATTTCTATTACTGATAATGTATTAATACCAATCAAAAAATCAATAAAAATTTAATTTTAATTGATGTCCTGATTAAATTGTGGTCAATCACATACTTAAATGAAACGCATGATATAATCGAGTGAGGAATTTGAAAAAATCATTCATGCATTCCGAAAATTATCTAGCATTTTTTAACCAACAGCCTCGCATTAAGTACCAAATTGGAAAAATGTAGATGTAGAGAAGGAGCACGTAAAAACACATTTAATTAATAGTAGAAAATTATATTTTTGAAAAAATTATAACAAAATTGTAGCTGCATTTGCTGATACGTTTGAACAGTTGAAGAACGCTGCCCACCAACGCTGGCGTGCAAGACATGCAATGAATGCAAGTCACATGCAATATCGCTTCCATTCTTCGTCGAGGAGAACACTTCTCACTTTACAGAGCTCAATTAAGAGCCTCATAGCGTTGATCTGCGGCCTTCATTTCGGCACTAATGATGACAGAATTTTTAGCATCTAATAAAGCACGCACGAGACGACTCATTCTGCCTAACGAATTTATACAATTCAGGGTGGAATAGCATCATCACGAATGTTCAATAGGTTTAATGAGTGGTAATGTGGTCATTGAAAGCGTTAGTGAGGCTAAAATAACCAATAACTCTGCCAACGTTCTATCCACAAAGCAGGGAGAAATACCATTACGAACCTGCATGTCATTCCGCTCCTGCAGGCGAGATCAATGAATGCGCAGTACCGTTGTTGTGATGTCATTCCTCGACCAACCGCTACCGACTTATGTAGATAGCGCGTACTCTGATTCCTCAGCTTCGTTGCTACAATGTTTCTTCGTCTGTGTATTACTTGAGTGTAAAATCTTCGGTGTCACCCATCATCAATAAGATCAGCGGGCACCCACGCTAACATTTCAACCATTTTAGCATAGCGTGAGTCTCCACCGTTTGTGATACTTTGAAGTTCATTACTACGTTAAGTTTTGTACAGAATGCGAGTTTGAGACAAAATCCAAGTCAATGGACGGGGGAATTATTGATTTAACTGGAATTGGAAAGGTAGGCTTTGTGGGCGATTCAGCCCACAAAGGCTGAATCGCCCACTTAGTGTTACCGTCAGTGAACAAAAGGCTAATTGGAATCCCGATTGAGTCGCCCAATTAAACCTATTCGTTGATGTGACGTTCGAATTTACTGTAAGCCTCTGTGGCTTACTGCCACATCAGGGGTGCGTCGTTACATGACACGTACTCAGTCGAACTTCAAAGAAATAAAGAATCGCTTCACTGAAGAAGCTACATTGTTAGAAAAATTACCGTTAACGGTATTACCGGCGTTTCAGTGGCCGGTGGGCACGTGAAAAGAAACACCGCGTCGCCGTTTTTATTCTACTTTAACACTAAAAATCCGTAAAATGTCTGATAGAAACGGATAAACAGTTTATTTTCACGGGGCAACCGGCCACTAGAACGCCGGTGGGACCGTCTTTTCACCGTTTTTTCTAACAGTGAGGCATTCGTGTCCTTTTGACGGATGAAGGCATTCGTGTCCATTTCACTGATGCAGGCATTCGTACCCACTGCACAGATGGAATTATTCGTGTCCATTTCACTGATGGAGTCATTCGTACCCACTTCACTGATGGAATCATGTCCAGGCAAGTTCTGGTTCAAAGCAGAGCAGGTAATTACAAGCAGAGTCGCTCATCACAGCAGAGCAGGTAATTACACGCAGAGTCGCTCATCACCGCAGAGCAGGTAATTACACGCAGAGTTAAACATTATAGCATCACTTGCTTGTGAGTTTTGCTTTTGATGGTAATTACAAGCAGAGTCGCTCATCACAGCAGAGCAGGTAACATCACAGGATGTTCTGTCGCAACGCACGGTTTCCGGCGACGTCTGCATTAGCCATGTTTTCAACAGCTGGCCGCTAGTGGCATGCACTCGTTAATTGCTGCTGAGTAGTTAGTTAACTAATTGAGTAACATGATGGAATTATCTGCTCGAGTTAATTCCCTAATATCATCACGTAATGCAACAATATTGAGTTTTCTATTATATATGTAACGAATTACCGATGATATATCAATTATAATAGTCATTTCACTTGCCGCATCTGTACATTCAAGAGCGGGTGTTGCGTTGGCGCTGTAAATGGGTGCTGACCGAACACGAATCCACAATACGTCGGTTGTTTACCTCGATCCGTATATTCATTTATTTATTTATTTTAGCCGCTATCATTAGGCATAGCAAAACGAGGGTTTGAATGGGAAATTATTGCACAATTTGATTATAAATCCGATTAAAATAAAGCTACATACAATATTAAAATTTCAAAATGGGGCCCAAAAAATATTTATTCTTCAATTTGGGGTTTGAATGAATAATCTTTAGCATAGAGTGTTTTAATTTATGAATCACTATTTAAAAAATATAACTCAGTACTCTCGTCGACGAAAACGTGAACTCACGGACAGACGGACGGACAGAGACGGACGGACATGACGAGCACGATCGAGCATTTTTTCCATAAATGAGAAGATGCTCTAAAAATTTTTTTTTAAACTGGCATTCAAAAAACTGGATAATTATTTCGAAAAATTTGAGAAGTGACCATCTTGTTGTCTATTTACTTCAAGTGCAAATTATTCATGATTACTTAAGGCAAAATCTAACCAAATAATTGTTGTTCATGAAATATTATTGTTTCTGAAAAAAAATTTCGTAACGGTCATTTGGACTTAGTATTGGAAGACTTTGGTGAATAATTAATTACAATTAACAAAATTTAACATTCTTTATTGCCCTCATGAATTATCAATTAAGCTGGAGCGATGTTAGTCTTCCAAAAAATCGTAAAATATTGAATATGACTCCAAATCAAGAACAAACGACTTAGTGGAGGCGAACAATCTTTACGAACAATGCAATAAAATGTCAAATCCTGATTTCTTTATTAAACGAAACATTTGATAAAATTATTGCAGCTGCTTTTAACATTAAAATTGATGGATGTTTTCTTGCGCATTCTGTGCGATTTGACGCATTGAAGGCGGCGATCTTGCGATTCTTTTCCGGCCGTGGCCGCACCGAGCCTCGAGCTTCATAGCTTCCTGGCCCTATACTTTTAAAAAAATTTAAGAGATCGTAAGTTCATCAGCCAATCATTGACGGCCTTTCAAGCCACTCTTTTAAAAACAGTTAAGAGATCGTAAGTTCATCAGCCAATCATTGACGGCCTTTCAAGCAAAATCCACCAATCATAGACAAGAAAATAGAGCGTAAGTAATTACGTTCACTCAGCCAGTTTTGAAAGTTTGGCCCCAGTACTTCGTGGAAGAGAAGGCGCTTTTTAAATATTCATAATAGAACCGTGCTTCTTGTCTGGTAAATCCTAGCTTCCTATAGCCCCGCAGTATTTCGTGGAAGGGAAGGCGCTCTTTAAAACGTTCATAATAGAACCGTGCTTCGCTTTCGAAGCTAAAAATGATAAATTCTTTTCCAAAGTAAATGCTTTGGAAAAAAGCAAATGCTCTGAACTTCTCCGTGAAAGAGCGCGTGAAGTTAGAATGCCAGCCGTGTTGCTTCTGTGCGCAATCTGTTAATTCAACAATTAAAGTGTATTGGGATTAACCGAATTCTGTGAACAATTTGTCGGTAAATCAAAATGTGCTTTGAAAATGGCAGCATAATTCTATGCAATGAATAATGTACGAAGGATTCGTGGAAAAGATCCTACTGCGGAACATACCCAAATTTTGGTGGGAAAGTGTAAAATTTATGAAATCACTCGTGACAACAACTCGATGGCGATTTCTATTTTTGACGCAACGTTTTACTATCACTTACTTCACCATGAGAATTGCGAAGATCAGGTTGTAATGTTACGAAACAATATAAGAATCGCATGTTCATTGCATGCATTACGCTTCATCGCAATGCATTGCATTATACTCTGCATTGTTCATTGTATTATATGCTGTAGGCACACATTTTTATCAGACGTAACAGTATAAAAACTAACATTTTTCGATTCATCATAACCGTTCACTGGATTCTGAATGATGTTGAACGGCATCATGGCTCAATACATCTATAGTTGCCTCGTGATGTGGCGGCCAATGAAGCGAGTTTGCAAGAAGCTTTACGAATGCTCTCGTGAGCATGCATGTCATGCTTGCGTACCGACATGCTTGCGGAACCCTACCCAGTGAAAATTTACAGGCGCGGCAGCTTCTGATTTGGATTACCAGAATCTGGGGCGACTCTAAATTTTGTTAGGGTATATATCGACGCGTGACGAGCGTGTTGATCGTGAGCTTGAGCCTAATTATACAGTGTGGAGCTTCATCGAATAGGGGACGGCGCCATCATAACTTTCATATTGAGTTTGCTTTGGTTGTGACGGTTGGCTTTTTGAATTTGGAAGCATGTAAATCACTATTTAAACTTTTCATTTTACTCCCCGTTGACAACTGGCTTAAGTCTTCCCGATTCTGTTGAGAATTTAAATAAATTTAGTTAGGAAGACCAAGAAAATTATACCAATTTATGTTAGTTCTTACCATATTAATCGATAGAATGTAGCATGCTTCATCTCTAGTCAAAAGACTGCAAATTGAAGTGCTTGCAATCTTTCAATATTTTTTCATTAACGTGTTTGAAACTTAGAGCAAGTTGCACAATGCACATTGAACCGCAATCATGCGTGAACCCTAATGACTAATAACAAAATAAAGAGATGTGTACAGTAATGAGACATATCGCAGCACCGCATTACTGTGTATATGAGACACGCAGCGGTAATATGTACATAATTTATTTGAAGTTTTCAATTGACTTGCTCATGCAAAATTAAGTAGGCAACTCCAGATTGTGATCCTGAAAAGCACGAGCAATTTGCTTTCGTAATTATTAAAGGTTTTAAAATTATAGGAGTTGAGCAAAAGGCAAGAGCGGACTACTGCACCATTAATACGGAATCTACTTCCACGCGCTAGAGAAATAGTCTAACCCATAATCGAGACTTGAAGTATTGCTTCTCACGGTTATTCCGCTTTCTGTTCCACACTAATTTCTAGTTTCTGAACGCCGGCCATGACGGGCAATCGTGGATCAAATTTTGACGAACTTTGATAGGAATCAAATAACTACAGTCATGTATGGCAGGCCACCCACAGTGCGCGGGGCTTACAATGGCTTCAACAAAAATTATGCGCTTCTCAGCGTAATCAGCTAGAGTTTTTTGCACGTAAACTACATATGTTTGATCCAGAAAAGTTCATCTTTTGCTGAATGCCACAAAATATTCGCATCAGGAGTGCCTCCGTCTGTTCAAGGTGTGAGGCGGGACTTTGAACATGTCAGGAACTCTGAATGTGTCAGGGACTTTGAACATGTCAGGAACTCTGAATGTGTCAGGGACTTTGAACATGTCAGGAACTCTGAATGTGTCAGGGACTTTGAACGNGGAACTTTGAACGTGTCAGGAACTTTGAACGTGTCAGGAACTTTGAACGTGTCAGGAACTTTGAACGTGTCAGGAACTTTGAACGTGTCAGGAACTTTGAACGTGTCAGGAACTTTGAACGTGTCAGGAACTTTGAATGTGTCAGGAACTTTGAACGTGTCAGGGCCCGCTGGGCCAAAGGACGAATGGGTGGAAACAGCACGGCGTGCGGCTTGGATAGAGCGGGACGAAAGCGGGAAAAGAGAGTCTGTTTCCTTCTGCATTGTGTGCGGCCAGGTACGTTTGGTGTGAATAGACGTACTGTAAATACAGGTGGAATGAGAGGGGGGAAAACAAATGTTTTATGTGTGTCGGAGATGAGAAGAACATGTTTTGGTACATTGTTTCTCTTGTTTTAGGATGTTGACATTGATAACTGAATGTTTTAGTCTTTTAGAATTGTAGTGAATGCGTATTAATTGAAATTTTTTAACTGCCGAGTCCGACTTGAACTGCAGCGTAAATAACCGATCTAAAGATCTTGACCGGAGGCCAGCACGCACCTTAATTCAAATTCCAAAGCTACTGAACTGAAATTCAACCGCCGAATAACTCACGTTCACTATAAAACAGAATATTCTATTAAGATGATCTTTCCAGCTTGTTTTTTCCCTGCTAGCCTAGTGGGCTGTGATTGGCTGAGAGAAACACGCCACCTCACGTGACGCAGACAGGGAGTGGCTGAAAGTTGAGCCCGCAGAGACGGGGTGATGCCGTGATGATGGATGCAGGAGTGAAGCTGGAGGCTGACGGTGGATGCAGGAGTGGAGCTGGAGGCTGACAGTGGATGCCAGGAGTGGAGCTGGAGGCTGATGTGTGATGCCAGGAGTGGAGCTAGAGGCTGACGGTGGATGCAGGAGTGGAGCTGGAGGCTGACGGTGGATGCGAGGAGTGGAGCTGGAGGCTAATGTGTGATGCGAGGAGGGGAGCTGGAGGCTAATGTGTGATGCGAGGAGTGGAGCTGGAGGCTAATGTGTGATGCGAGGAGTGGTGCTGGAGGCTGACGGTGGATGCGAGGAGTGGTGCTGGAGGCTAATGTGTGATGCGAGGAGTGGAGCTGGAGGCTAATGTGTGATGCGAGGAGTGGAGCTGGAGCTGCCGTTGAGAGGGAGCTGAAGGAAGGCGCTGAACGGGAGCTGAGTAGAAAGTGAATGAGAGAACTATAGATTGACGCTGAAAAAACTGAGTAGGGGAGACGTTTAATGAAAGAGAGTTTCTGATTAACGCTGAAGAGAAAAAGAAATGCGCGGTAATGGACGGTGTACGGAGCTGGAGAATGACGCTAAGAGGAATTTACTTTCTGCCTAGAAAATGTAACAATTTTTGGGGGGAAATTCACACAGGATCATCGTCATTGATAGAGAGTTCATAAAATTGTTGCGGCAAATGAGTAACTTCATTTCAGATTTGAATAGTTTTGCTGCTGATTTCAGACTGGATATGTTTTTTTTTTGTCTGTGGCTATACGTATTAGACATATAGGACGTATATACAAAATTAGTTATTTAATTTGACATACTTTTTCTTTCTATGTAATTAAGGTTTCAGAACAAAGGAGATTGGAAGCTAAATAATAGAAAATGCACTCAGAAGAAAGCCTAATATGTTATTTCGTAGCTAATCACATTAATAATCAATTAAGTTATTTTGTACGAATAGCCTCAACTAAGAATAAAGTATTCGAATACGAAGGCTTAGTGACACATCGCCGGTAACCTTGACAACCCATTACTGCTCTAGCAAAGCTTCAATTATTCAATGCTGCTCCTGAATGTCCTCATTCATGCCTGCCGAGACATCGAATTGATGTTACTTGATGTGTGTGTAATCAACCCTCATGCCATCTGACACCGGATTGGCTACGTGGCGCCATGTGACCTTCTGTCATGACGTCACTGCGGCCCATATCAGTTGTCGTCCATATTAGAGATATAAATTAATATGTTTATACTCTTAGCAACTATGATGTTCAGTCAGTCGTACATTATATGGACGAGTCGCGTTAGGTTGGCTACAAGTCTGATTATGCGTAGTTGGCCTTGCGTCATAGGACGCCTGACTGGGACCAAGAAGGGACTGATGAAACGCCAGTCTTCCTACTGGTCAAGTTTATTACAGTAACGATGGAACGATAAGTACCATAAGGTACTTATTTATCACTTGTGATAGAGTTAAATTACTCAATTCACCCGTTGCATTGCCTTCGACTCGAATAATATTAAGTCATTATCTACTTAAAGCAGGAACTGACTCCCCGAGCCTGATACCAAGTGAAGCCATCGGCATAAGCATTTATTCCGACGATGTTACAATGTTTGTTTATGAGAGCTTTTCTTGGGTTACACAACTTAGCCTTGTGTTAAACGATCTGTTAGTCGTGCGTTACACAGGCTCTTGTTACTTTGGATTATACGCAACCAATTACACGTCACGTGGAGTGCTATCTGCACAGGCGTGAGGTGTCCGATGGCTCAGGTCGGCCGCTACTGCGCCTAATGCAGCTCGAGTTAGAGCACAATCCAAAGTCCACTACCAATGACAGAGGATAATTTTCACAACACTAAGGTATTCACAACATTTGATTGCTGAGTGGAGAACATTGGAGTGGGGGAAATGCCGATTGGAGTTGAGCACTAATGCATAGGAGTTGAGCCAATGTGCTCAAAGGGGCTTGGTCTGCTTGAAAACTGCCATGGTAATTTAAAAAAAAATACCTTAGACTTGCCTTAGCTCGAATTGCACGCACTGTAATAAAGATATCTCATTTAGCTCCAGTTGCAGGCATTGTAAACATAAGAGCTTAAGCCTCCTCTAGTTCCAATTACAGGCGCTGTAATAAAGCTTAGACCTCCTTTAGTTTCAATTGCAGGCACTGTAAAAAAGAGCTTAGACCTCTTTTAGATTCAATTACAGGCACTGTAATAAAGCTTAGACCTCCTTTAGTTCCAATTGCATGCACTGTAATAAAGCTTAGACCTCCTTTAGATTCAATTGCAGGCACTGTAATAAAGCTTAGACCTCCTTTAGTTCCAATTACAGTCACTGTAAAAAAGAGCTTAAGCCTCCTCTAGTTCAAAATCCAGGCACTGTAAATAAGAGCTTAGACCTCCTTTAGCTGAGTTGACGCTTGACTCGGAAAAACATGTATAGCAATTAATTATAATAGTCATGACTCGTACCCGATGAACTGACGGCAAGAAATAGCACGTCTCGCATTGGCAGTTAATAGCAAGCGAATTGATATGATATGAATTATTAATTATGGAAGCAGGGTGGTATTGCGACCCTACCATTAAAATACCTTGCATACATTCTAGACTGCAGCTATATAATACCCTAATTTTAAATTGTATTAACTTCTGAAATATGAACAATTTATCAATCGAACATTTATGTATCTGCATTGTTTATTATTGTTGAAAGCTATAGAAGCAACATATGTATAAAATATTCTCATGAAAAAATGGCGAAATGAAATAAAATTATGTATTGCACAGTTCAACCCCGGTTCCATAATTGCGTAATAAAAAAGAATGATTGAAATAGACGATATATTTTTCTTTGGCATTGAATGCTCCTTAGTTCATCACTCACGACATAGCTGCTATATCCTGTCTGCCTGTAAATCCGCTAAGTCAGCTAAAATATTTAATTACTAATACATTTTTTCTCGATTAAAATTTGCATTATCCATTACTTCCGAACGTCAGCAAATGTCACTGTGTTCAACACTATGCACTGCGATTGCGCCATCAGTGGAACAATCAACATACCGCCCTTCGGGCTTGCTGGATTATAGAGTACCGTTAGCCTGTCATTTTAGTTGAAATTTTACATTCAATCACAATACGAAATTCATTTGCTACATCATCGTGACATGCCTTATATCTTTCTGGAATTTAAATATTTAATAATGAATAGAATCGAAAAATAATAACCATATTTCATATCCTTATATCTTTCTGGAATTTAAATATTTAATAATGAATATAGCCGAAAACAATAATCATATTACATATTTAGATTTTGGAGTAATGAATTGTTTGTTTTTTCAGGAGTGGGCCTGGTGATGAGGAAGATGGCTAGCACAGCGACTCCAAGCCTCGAGATCTCAGAGAACGAAGGCACCTACACCATGAAGACCGTCACTACCTTCAAGACCACCGAGATCAGCTTCAAGCTCGGCGAGCCTTTCACCGAGACTACCGCCGATGGCAGGGTTGTCCAGGTACTTACGACATGGACATGGTCGAAAAAACTAATGTCCACCAAGACCACCAAGATTTAATATTAAAGTTGTAATTATTCGCTGATTATTGAAATTAGTCGCTTGCACCGAGACCACCGCCGATGGCAGGGTTGTCCAGGTACTTACGACATGGACATGGTCGAAAAAACTAATGTCCACCAAGACCAGGAAGTCAAGGAAACTATGATCATTTGCTTTTATAGTATTTAAAGTCGTAATTAGTCGCTGATTATTGAAATTAGTCGCTTGCACTGAGACTACCGCCGATGGCAGGGTTGTCCAGGTACGTACGGCATGGACATGGTCGAAAAAGATAATGTCCTCCAAGACCAGGTATACACGTCAAGGAAACTATAATCATTTGCTTTTATAGTATTTAAAGTTGAAATTAGTCGCTAATGACTAAAATTAGTCGCTTGCACTGAGATTTTTGAATGAGTTGTTGACCAACAACAAGATAGTTTTTTAATTGCGTTGGTATGGCTCTCTCAATTGTCTCACACGGATTTGGAAACAACATTTGGAACGGCTGAGTTGCTGTTGCTTGCCGTAAGAGATGGTAGTATAGCTTATAGATACCAGTTAAAATAAAGAAACTACACCCCAGTTGAGTTTGGTGCAGCCGTCAGTAAGGGATAGCATGAAATGCTAGCGATTAAAAAAATATTTTATAGGAAATAGAATGAATTGAAAGAAAATTCAGTTGAATTGAAAAGTGAATTTGATTTATTAAAATATTACATTCAATTACCCGTTGGAAAATGTTCGATTGGGCCACATGGGGAACAAGGCTAATCGATAATTTAGCTCCTAAAAGCTGGTGCAATAGAAACGATTTATCAATCGGATGATAACCCAAATATTAAATATCTACTGAATGAAAAAGGTAAAACTGGAATATACTTCTAGTTTAACATCGCGTCGCTTGTATTTCTCATTACATTCACGCTGGAAACATTATCTTCCTTGCTTCATATTAATTAACACCAGTCTTTGCCGATGTAAACCTGCAGCATGAGTTCCTCCAAGAGCTTGGTCATCTTTTAATGTTGGCTAACACCTGTGCCGAAAGGGACCAAATCTGGCGAATAACTTGCACGTCATTCAATTGGTCAACTTTTAATGTTGGTCAACTTCTAATGTTTAATTATTGGTCAACTTTTAATGTTGGCTAACACACCTGTGCCGAAAGGGACCAAATCTGGCGAATAACTTGCTGGCTTGCAAGCAAAGGTTACTTAAAATGCGAAGTGCGATAAGTGCAAGAATGTGAGCGGTAAACAAGTTTATGGGGAAAATGCCAGGATAAATTTATTTCCAGAAATTAATTAGATTGAACAAACAGTAATTTAATCTAGAATTTGAAAATAAAGAAAACGCCAAATAAATTCACTGTATCTTCAATGAAAACGTTTCGGAGACCATGACGCAACAATTGCATAATATGGAATTTATGAATTGATTAAGTTATGAAGAGTTGAGTGCAGGAGGAAAATCATTTAAGGAAAATCATTTATGAGCAAAAATTATATTAGATGTTACTATTTTACATATGTCATGTGCAAAAGATAGAGGCAAATTATTTTCCGATTCAGTGTAGATCGTATTCGCCTACTTATAGTAGCTTCTAATTCTATAATATTATTAACAAACTTTGGTTCTAAAATCGTATTATTCCAAATGATATTCAGTAAGCTATTTAGTGCAGCTAAGCTTGGTATTTTTACAAAAAATTCTGCATAAGCCAAGTTAAAAATACTTTAATATTATTTTCAAAAATTGATAAATAAAAACTCGGATGGATGCAAAAAAAATCAAGTTGTTCAATATATATTAATAACTTCAATATTGTGCACTGAATGTATATTTAATTTTTTAAGAATGTGTAACACCCATTTACTCATCAGAAGCGGATTTACTCATCAGAAAAACGGATTATTTCAAATGATATTCAGCAAGCTATTTGATGAAGCTAAAACTCGGTATTTTTACAAACAATTTCCGCATAAACCAACTTAAAAATACTTGAATATGACATTCAAAAAATTGATAAATCAGAAGCACAAGTGTAATAAACATTACTCATCAGAAGAACAAGTTTAAAACACCTACTGTAGAGAATCTGTCCCAGAAAAAATTTGTTATTAATTCAAGAAAATGTGTATTATATAATGTTAACAAGAGGAACCTATAACAGGACGAATACGATCATGAACACTTAATTAAAGCACATGAGGCTAGGGAATGTTTCTGATCAAGGGACATATTTTTTATCCTGGTAGCATCCTCTTTATTCTATAAGCCAGTTCTGAATTCCAGAAGCAAAGGTGATTTTTATCAGACTGGAAAGCCAATGCATTTCACTTGAAAATTTAGAAGCAACACTTGGCTGCTACTTTTTTAAAACATCTGCTCGAATTTATAATTTTTTGTAATAATCTTGATAATATTATTAATTGATGAATTTATCAGACTGGAAACCCAATGTGTTTATTTCACTTGTAGCAAATTTAGAAGCAACACTTCGCTGATACTTTTTTAAAACATCTGCACGAATTATCATTTTTTGTAATAACCTGGATAATATCATTGATGAATTAATTTGTTACGAATTATAATTTTTTGTATTATCCCTAAAAATATTTTTAATAAACTAATTTGTTTGCAGTCGACAATCACCCTGGATGGCAACACGATGACTCACAAGCAAGTGGGCGACAAGGAGAAGAATGAGAAGGACTCCATTCTCACCAGAGTGTTCAATGACACTGGAATAGACATGGTGAGTGACATCGTACTTGTATAAAAGTAAGGTTGTTTATTAAATGGTAAATGGTATCAATTTTTTTAGCATCAACAGGGAAAGTTGTTTATAACACGAGTATTGTCATGGTGAATAGCATCAATACTTGTGAAGTTAAACAGGGAAACTCGCTTGTTTCATTTTAATTTTCATGCTGGGTAGCATCAATCCTAATGAACATCGACAAGGAAGATTGCCTATTACATGTGTATAGTTATACGAGTACATGTATAGCCATATATACTGGGTCACAGTAAAATAATTCAACGTTAAAAAAACTCTCAGGCCAACAGGAGTAATAACAAAAATTATTAAACGGGAGTCATCAGCGTCTGGAATAGTCCCAGAAAATGGTCTATAAATTTATCATTTATTTATTTATCTGCCTTAATGGTTTCTGCACGGCTTGCTATTGTGACTTCGTTTGCATAAACGAAAGTAAAGTATGAATGCTTACTTTAATGGGACTTCCATCAGTAGAAAATTAATTAGAAGTAGGCTCAAGACAGCTCCATAGGGTACACCTGCTCCCACAACTTGACGATCTGGCAAAACTCGCAATGCGATCATTCGATAAGGTGTAGGCTTAGCAACCTAAATCGACGCTCTTTTTGCGATTTGATTTAAAAAGTAAAATCTCTTTGAGTAATATCAGAAGTTGCTAAAATGGAATTATGCAACAGTTTTATTGTTTCCCCTCAACACTTTCTTTCATAACTCTCAGTATAGTCAACATCTTAATATTAATTTACCTCAGCCTCTTCTTGCCATTTGCAGGGCAAGGGTACATTCTCCTCCATTGGCACATTCTCCATTTAACAAAATTGCCTCATCATAGCTGTCTTTTAAAGCACAAACTTTCAGTTACCCCTTCGTAGAAGATGCATTCATGCTGGCTCATTGTCAGGAAAACCATTCAGGCACGCCTTACGTACTCTACTGTGCGTAGTGGGAGTGCAATCGCACACACATCCAAGCAGTAAAACTTGCTAAAACAAAACGTAAATCTCTTGCAGTAAAGCATTCTTGCCCTCGCTTCGGTAAGCAAATCTAGTTCAAATTCCCCCTTATATAATCCTCCGCAGAAAATTGTCATCATCTTATACAAACAAACCGTTCACATTTTCCCTGTATTCACGTAAAGTGCCCTATTATCAACCAAATATGCGGCATGTAATTAATTAAGATACCCTCTATAGTCAGATTTTCCCTTCATGTGCCAGTAAATCCAATGCCTTAATTTAGGCCGAATTATTATCACGACATTATCCGACCTCAAACACTCCATATAACTCATTTACCCTTCGATGTATTTGCCCACTTGGCTTCCAGTGCAAATATCTATAAAAAATCTATCATTTCCGTCGCTACGCCTGGAAAATGGGAGAGATTTATGTTCCTCTTATGAGGTCATCCCGCCTTGCTTGTGATCTTTCCACGTAACCTGTTAGAAAAAAACTGTGAAAAAACGGTCCCACTGGCATTCTAGTGGCCGGTCGCCCCGTGAAAATAAACTGTTTCGCCGTTTTTATCATATTTTTTACGGATTTCTAGTGTTAAATTAGAATAAAAACGGCGACACGGTGTTTCTTTTCACGTGCCGACCGGCAAATGAAACTCGGGTAATACCGTTAACGGTAATTTTTCTAACAGTGTTACCTACAACTCACAACTTGGCTCCAAAAAGGGCCCATGTACAGTTACCCGAAATTGCGCATTTTTAGGGGGAACACATGACTAACGTTGATATAATTATGCACGAAAAGAAGTTTTCGATAACTTAGATGTAAGTATATCCTGATTTTGTTATATTATTAGTACCTTATATTTGAGGTCTTTTCTATTTCAATTATATTTATCTAGAATTTCCCTTGAATAGCTGGCATCACACTATAAGCTCGCGCTATCAAGCCCAAATTTAAAGCAATTGATAATTTCTATAGACCCTGTGGACTTTAAAATTATAATAAAATAATTTAAGAGAGAGTAATTAGAAAAGAAATCCAAAGCAAAAGAAGGGATAAAACATGTGAATAAGTGGTACAGACTTTCAAATTTTTGAAGTAACTTCAAAAAAGCTTCCTTGTACGCCACATAATTAAATAATATTTGGAATGATTACTGAAAATTGATAACATAATGTAAGTGAGAATTTTAATATCTTTATCCAGTCAAGTGCTTTAAATTTGCGTTTTTACTCTAAATTCTCGGTTGCTTGCCACCTTTCGGTGCTAGTACGATAAGCCTGTGAAACTGATAAGCCTATGAAACTCATATTTTCCAGTCTAAAATCTTCGAAAATTATCTCTTTTAAAATTATTATCGGTGTACTAGTCATTGGAGGAACACAGACATAATCCGTTTTTCTTCTCGACACTCCGGTGCTGAAGCTTTATCCGTTTTTTTTCCGGCACACGATGAATAACTGATAGGATTTAAATTACTACTATAATTTTAAAATACGTAGATGTGATGATAAAATGGTATACTCAATAAGTCAAATCTTATCAGGGATCTATTGCTTAAAATAAATCTGGCTGCTCCGCTTGAAAAAGCTTTCTTGACAACTTTTATTTCTTACAAATATTGAGACTCATTGCAACTCTTTGGCAGATTATACTCACTAACTATGAAATGCCTTCTTGAGGGCAAAAAAATATATTAGTAGGAACTTACTTACTTCCTAATTTGTGAATTATAAAGTTAAATAATTTTTACTTTATTCAAAAAGTATGTTTTTCAGCTTATTTTTGAGCATAGCTTCGTCTCTTGCAGTAAATTGAATTGCGTTGTACCAAATGCCTAATTCAATGCGATTAATGCAACCTTTATTTTGTAATAACAAAATCAGAATTTGTAATAATAATAATGTCTTTCACCAACCGAAGATCAGAAATCAATGTTGAAAATACAGAGTTCTTTTTGCTAAATGTTTAACTCGTGGCTGTTGTAATGATTTCTCGAAGACCCAAAATAATTTTACTCCAAACTGCGTAGTTTTTTCGACCAAAAATTTTCTAAGCAATAATTTTGTTAAGCTCATGATATGTCATTTCCAAACCAAATTAATAAATTTTTTATGTTGCAGGAGTGCAAGGTGGACGACGTGGTGTGCAAGAGGATCTACAAGAGGCAGGAGGAATGAGTCTACGTCTGCTCTGTCAAACTAGTGGATTTTTCTCCATCAGTAAAGCTTCAGGCTTTAAGTTTTCCTAGTTACACCAAGTCATTTTCTTAAGACGAAACCATGATTTCAAAAGCACCCACTTATATGTCAAATTTCATGCATGCGAATATAGTTTCAAAATATACATTATTTCGTGTGCCTTCTTTACCAAACAAACGATACGGTCAGCGGATAAAGTAGCATTTAAATTTCATTTGAACATGAATTATTCAATACCAAGCCGTCAGCCGTAATAACAGTTTCTGTCATTTGTTTACTAATTTAATACACATTCTTCAATAAATGATTTAATTGTTCTTGAACTGTTGACCGTTTCTACTGATGTTTATGCTCATGGACTCGAAAATAGTTAAACTATCGCATGAAATCTGCTAGCATTTAGTCTTTTTCTTTATAATTGGCTGTATCCTTCGACCGTCAACTGGTAATAAGAAATAATAATATGCTTCACATTTTTTATTATTCAATAAACTTTCTGTAATTTTTTTCATTTACAATTGTCCTTTTTGGTCAGTTCGCAGTATCTGGAACGCTCTTTACTTGCTGTACGGTAGCGTGTCGCATATTATATAGTGCGAGTCCATATTATATAGTGCAAGTCCATATCATATAGCGCGAGTCCATATTATATAGCGCGAGTCCATATTATATAGTGCAAGTCCATATCATATAGTGCGAGTCCATATTATATAGCGCGAGTCCATAGTTTATAGTGCAAGTCCATATTATATAGCGCGAGTCCATATTATATGGAGCGAGTCCATATTTTATAGTGCAAGTCCATATTATATAGCGCGAGTCCATATTATATGGAGCAAGTCCATATCATATAGTGCGAGTCAATATTATATAGTGTGATACCATATTGCCGCAAGGTTACTGGAGCTGAGTGACTGTAGACTAGCGATTTATAGTGCACTGCAGGAATTATTCCCTATCTTAAATGTGAAAGAACTCCCCCACCCCCCTCTCTTTCGGGATCTGTCGTGAACGCATAAATCAACGTACAGAGATTGTTTTGGTACCGTTGGATAGGTCAGAATGTCAGCTTTAAGATGAGACTAAAAACAGGAAAAGCCAAAATTGTCGATTTTGGACCAAGACGCTCCCATTAATAGATTATATTAAGCTTCATTGTAAAAGAAAAGCCTCCTGGAAACCAATTTATTTTATATAGCAAACATCCGTTGCCATATATATGGCTGACCCTGTACGTCAGGCTACTTTCCTGTGGGCTGATTGATCTAATTCAATAGATGTGATATGTCTGGTGGCTTGCGGCTGATAATGTTACAGTCAAGAAGTGTTATAGGCTACGTTCTTTAGGGAAGGAATCATGGTAGTCCATTCGAAGCACGGCAGTGGTGGTCTATGAGACTATGACAGGTGTCCCTACTGCACTGTGCTCGAGACTGAAAGGCATGGTATTTAGAAAATATTTATCTCTGTAACTAAATAGTCGGATAAAGTATAAACGTGGTAATGTTCAATGCAATTAATTGTATCAAACTTATCGAAATATTTCGTCAAGTGCCTACAGTAGAAGGACTCCCGAAGATGGGTTAAGTGATACGTTTGATGCTCATTTAGTAAGGATTCCTAGAGGTAACATGGCTATCACAGTATCAGTGCTGTGCACGATGGAACCGGTAGGTTCCCATAATATTTTGTTCGTTTATAGCAGACATTTGATTAGAACTTATTAGTAAAAAGAATACGAGGTATCAACAATTTTCAGGCTTAATATGTTTAACTTAGAACTTTGTTAATTTAGAACTGAGTGCAAGGATTTCTCATACAAATCACTTTCGTTACCATGACAACGTTGGTTGTCATAACAACAGATATGTAATGTTTATTTTCTGTTTGCCTAGCTCTGTCCTTAGTGCCGGAAATACTGACGGTCTTCCAGTGTAACCTTGATCTTTCTCGTTGAATGAGGACGGTTGTTATGTGGTTAGGCTTATCTCGTCTGAGTCGATCCGACTGATAATTATAACTTCATTGTAGGCTTGTACCTTGTAGCATGTGTCAAGTGGTGCCTTTGGGAAAGCTTCGCACGTGTGTGCTCCCAGAAGGGAATTTTTCTGAACAACATCATGGAGGAACCTAGACTGCGTCCTTGGCTCTGTTTGAAGTCTCGAAGACTGGAGTGCGCAGCTGCCCGACTAAGAATAGGACATGCTGGTGTCAGAAGCCACCTCCATAGGTTCAACATGAGCGACTCCTGACCTACTATAAACAAGAATTCAGTGGTTACCTACTCAGAAGAATTTAAACACAATACAGGCTCTCAGGCCCAACGGCCGTCCTCGAGGTCGACCTGTGGCTTTAAGTCTACCCAGTGTAGACACCCCGAAAAGAAGAAGAAGAAGAAGCACGTGTGTGACCAGTGTGAGTATCGTACGGTCACGCTCTCAAAACTATTAGGTACCCAGATTTCAAAATTAGTGATTATACTATTATCATTACCTATTCATTATGATAGTCAGTTGAACTCAGTTCACTAGGTAACTTATCTTAAGATTTTGCCCTTGCCAAGATAGGACATGAAAAACATCAGAGGAAAAAAAATGACCATTCATCTGATGATCTGGGCCATGATGATGATGGCATGATCTGGCTGCTGGCTCTGGGTCTGGGTCATTTAATGCTGAAGGGCCTAATGCCTGAAAGCCCTGAAGCAGACACTATTGCCCTATTTTGGATTGCCAATGCCTGAGACTCTGATTCTGAGAGTACTTGTTGTTTGGGACAAAATTATTTGAGAATGAGAAAAAAAATGGTAAATAGGTGGTGAATAGGTGATAGATAGGTAGATAAAAAGATAGTAAAGACTGAAGATATGATGGTGGAGAAAAAAAGATGGTAGGTCGAGAGATGAAAAAGAGATGGTGGTAAAGATGAACAAGACTACTTTTAATTAATAGTTTGTATATTTTTAGGGTCATGGTTTGTGTATATAATACAAGCATAGTGACAAACCAGAGAATTTTTAGACTCATCCTCAAGTTCAATTTTGATTCCTATAGGTAGAGCAGCAAAGTATCATGGACACCAGCAGCCCAGAGAACATCTGTAGACTGTATATATAGTAACTTTTTGTCACTCTTTGTTCTTCTGGTGTGTATTTGTGATGCACAATCCTATGGATATCAAAGAAGACAGCTGACAAGACATCACCTTGATTTTGCTTTGCTCCTGTTGCTCTTTTTTCTGCCTTTTTTTGACAAAGACATTGTGTACCTAGCACCTCACTCAGCGACTCCGACTGATAGGTCAAGACTTACACGATGGTAAACTGTGACAAAATTAACGCATACACATGAAGATATCTTACTTCACTGTGTAGACTGTAGAGTAATGTCACGCTATGGTTTCTATTTTGCATGGGAAAAATAAATGTTGGATATGGTATATAGGTATACCTTTTAGACAGGCCTTGTATTATAATTTCATGATTGACTAGGTGAGTTACATAAAGGTGTGATATATTTATTTAAATACATACATGGTCAGTGTTCGTTTTTTATTTTTTGAAGTTTGTGGATGAAAATTTGTTATTTATGTATGTTGTATTGAGAGATATGCACAAGCATGTATTTATGTTTTGCATGCATTGAATGTATTGTAAGTTTTATATTAATGTAGATGGGGAGAGAGAAAGTGGGACTGTGTTAATGCATGGCTAACTTGTTTTGTTATGTTGAAATAGTGTGTATAGTGGATATATATGTATATAACTACTTTAACAACACACATTGTGACATTTAAATGAGTTTACTTCATAAGTGTCTATATACTCAATTAATTTGCAGTTCTAATGTTATCTTCGTAACTTCACCCTTCTCATTGTTTCAATTTTCATCTAATATTGTTTTCTTGAGTGTTTTCAATTGACTTTCATTTGAGCCCATTTCTAAGCATTTGCTTGATCTATCAATTCACTAGTTCTACATTTCTGCATTTACTGCATATTTTCTCAGTTTTACCAGTTGTCCATTTCCAAGATATAGCATGAAAGTTTAATACCTTATTAGTCTTCTAACATTTTAATGTTTGTAATTATTTGTATCTTTATGTCTTACAGCTCTTCTATGACTGAGTGAGGCTATTCTTTAACAATTCTATATTACACTGAACTTGTACCTACTGAATAACGATAAATTTAGCACATATTGCACGTGATTTAGTAACTTTATTACTATACCAATTCAGCTTCTACTGCTCAGTCATAGCGTATTATGAGTTCATCACCCTGTGGTTGAACTTGGGTGACCATCTTTGTCCTGCATGCTTATCAATAGTTCAAAACTGTTGATCATCTAATTGGCACAATCAAATAGAATCAGCAATGGAACTGAATGCCTTTTTGCCCTTGACCACATTACCAGTTTGGAAGTGAGTGTTTGGTTTTCATTACTTTGGAGGCAGTTTTGTGTTGCACTGTTTTTGACCTCTCAAATTCTTTTGACTATGTGACTGTTCACAAATTGCAAAACTTGGAAATAGTGGGGTACATTCTTGCATGGTTATAACTATACTTCAGCTTGCATACTTTTCTACTCTTCTTTGAAGGTGTCTACAATGAAAAGCTTCCTATTTACAGTGATCCCTCAGGAAGCAGCCCTCACCTTTCTTGTCTGATCTGCTTCTTTCTTGTCTGATCTGCTTCTTTCTTGTCTGATCTGATTCTTTCTTGTCTGATCTGCTTCTTTCTTGTCTGATCTGCTATTTTCTTGTCTGATCTGCTATGAGCATGTTTACCTGCAAAAATTCTAGGAGTGCATTTTGTATTTAAATATTATCATACCTTGGATGTTTGTTCTTCTTTTGTTGATTATGTTAAGATTTATAGTCTATTTCGGAAGCCAGAATATCACTTGTTTACAAGACCAAAACAAGACAAAAGTAAAAGGTCTTTGCACATTTCAGCCATTTAACTGCAGGATTTTAGTTAAGACTCTTCTTCAAAGTTGTTTATGAACTTCTGAGTTCATGAACTCCAAGAATTATGTCATAAATAGAGTTATAGTCTCAATAAACATACCTACTGTATGTAAATATCATTGAAAAAATAATGTTCTTTATAGTTCAAATGTATTTTTTTTCTCTCTTTGAGAAACTAGGTACATTTTGTCAATTTAATTAACACCAAAGTTGGAATGGATGGTAAACCTAAAGTTTAGGTAGGGCTTATGTAAAACAGTTGAAACCACTACCTATGTGAAGTTTATTTCACTAGCAATGGAATGGCCAAAAAAGGGCAGAAGAATTTAGACAAAATTGCAAAAATCACAAATGCTCCTTTTTTTGTTTCATGTCATTGCAATTGGTCCTGCATTATTGTAGAGCAAGTCAGCAATCTGGTAATATCTATAAAACTTAATAGGTAATTCGAAGATTTTTATGAACTCACATTGATATGGGTTAGTTTTTTAAGAGGCTTCCACTATATGTATGTGATGAAAGATTAAAGTGCAATACAATATGTACGTAATTTATGAAAGATTTATCCCTCTTGTATTGACATTATGTTTGTTTTTCTAAGACAGAAAATTATAGTACATATAACATGAATGAACATTTGGGGAAAAATGAGAAACAATTGCCTTTCAAAAAACGCAGGTGTTGCGAAAAGTCATCTGATGCCCCACACTTTAAAAGGAGATTCATTGATGTGAACAATAATAAATCAAATGACACAGTTGAACAAAGAGAAGAAAAGCTAGTTAAGAGTCTTGAAGCAAAAATAGTAGAAAGACTGCCAAGGCAGCTCAATCTTTTTGATAGAGGGAACTATAACTCAGAAGATTTAACACTACTTGCTCTAGAGGAGAAAGAACTCCGGCTGCCATTGATTAAGCAAGAAAATCTTGAGGTAAGTTTTTTAGTCTTGGATCGAGGATGTACCTATATCTTGAAATATCACATTGCTCTATTTCATTTGCTATCCATTCTATTCATGAGTTATGTCAAGTGTCCAAAATTTATTTCTGCTTGAAAACCAGAGAAATTTCTGCCCATTGCTATTGGTCATGCCATTTCCTTAGTAACCATTTTAAAATTATCTACAGATGCTGAAAGACTTTGAGGTGGAAAAACTGATCAGATCTCTGTGCGAGAAATTCGAATTCAGCTTAATGACTTGGCAGTGCACCATCAGCTGCCTCCTGCGCTTCACTGAACTGGAGCCCAGTCTGGGCAAGTTCGGCGTCTTGAAGGTTGCTTGCCGGACGCTTATATTTTTTGGTAAGAAACTATTACTCAAATAATTAAATGAAAACATGTATGAAAAATGCATGCCCGTACATATGAAAACACCCATGAAAAAAATGCATGCCCGTGCATATGAAAACACCCATGAAAAAAATGCATGCCCGTGCATATGAAAACACCCATGAAAAAAATGCATGCCTGTGAAAATATGTATTTGAATCTTTTTGCCAAGTGATGGTTTTACAGCAAATGCCAAGCCTTTTTTTTTTTTTTTTTTGCTGCCTTCATTACATGCTGCACATGTTTACCATGATATTTATTCCATTTGCACTTTTTTTAACATTGGTTCTTTGTTTTCAGTTAAAATAAACGAAGCAGACGAGACCATTCCCACAAACGTTATGGTTGTTGAGCATGTGCGGCAGCAGGAGCCTTCCTTCCCATGGGAGTTTGTTAACCTCTTCGATGGATTGATTCTGTTGGACTCAAAGAGTCTAGGTAATTATTCATCATATTCTCTTGATTTCTTTCTAGTGCAACTTTCTCAATAACTCTTAAATACAGTCAGACTTAGGTACTTACCTTAACTACAGTCACGTTCTGTCAGAACGTGAGATGCTATCGAGACTGCCGATAAAAAGGTTTTCTGGAGACAATGGACTGTGGTAACGCCTTATGACGTGTTGCGTTGCAAAGGCTATCTGTATAAGCGGTCAGTCAATGAGTTAAGCCAGCTGTGCTCACATTAAGCTGAGGTTATCTTCTATATCAGAAGAGCTGCTCATGCACCTGCTATTGTACTGTACTGTATTGCACTCCCTGGCGCCTGATTTGTACTGTACTGTATTGCACTCCACTCCCCAGCTACATGTCTGTACACTTACTAAACTTTGAACTAAAATACGCTTATTTCCTCACTACAGTTACACCTGCCGAGTTCCTGAGCTGTTACTTGAGCGTCGCAGCCGCGGTAGATTTTGACCCTCGACCACGTACGGAACCCAGGCCGCGAACTCGTGCGTCCGTGGCAGCAGCGCAGTCAGGGACCTCGACTCGCCTATGGCGTGCCGTGCGCTCGGTGGGCGAGGACAACTCGAAGGCGAAGGATGACTTCCTGCGCATGCGCGTGGAGGCATTAAATCTGATGAATCGAGTTGCTTCCGGTAAGTTCAATGAACGATGAACGTCATAAAAGATATAATAACTCAGTACTCACTAGAGTGAGTGTCAGGGAACGCATTTTCTCGTCGACGAAAACGTGAAGTCACGGACGGACAGACAGACGGATGGACATGCAGAGCACAACAGTGCATTTTTTCCATAAATGAGAAAATGCGCTAAAAATGGAGTTCCCCTCTAACGTATCATGATTTCACTACCCACTTGTTGTCCCCAGACTATGCTCACTACCATAGTTTTTGTCACCAGACTGGGCCCACTACGGTAATTACTGTCCCCAGACTGGGCCCGCTACAATTACTACCCACTTGTTGTCCCCAGACTATGCTCACTACCATAGTTGTTGTCCCCAGACTGGGCCCACTACCGTGGTTGTTATCCCGTTACTGTCCCCAGACTGGGCCCGCTACAATTACTACCCACTTGTTATCCCCAGACTGGGCCCGCTACCATAGTTGTTGTCCCCAGACTGGGCCCGCTACCCGCCGTCGAGTGTGGCCGCTGCTGCGGTGTTCGCCGCTCGCGTGCAGGTCCGCCTCCCGCTCAGCTGGCCGGCCGCCCTCCGCACCCTCACAGGCTACAGCTTCCAGGACGTCGGCGTGCTGGCCGCTGCTCTTGCATTTTTGTCGTGAGTAATTCCCTTAAGAATAAACTTGCGTCGCCTTGTTCATAACAGGGCCTATACTTTCAAAAAAAGTTAAGAGATCGTAAGTTCATCAGGCAATCATAGACGGTCTTTCAAGCAAAATCCACCAATCATAGACAAGAAAATAGAGCGTGAGTACTTACGTTCACTTAGCGAGTTTTGAAAGTATGACCTCAGATCTTTAACACGTTAAGTGCAAAATAACGAAAAGTAAAAGAATCGGCGACAGGCCACATCAGACCTACTCTTTAGCGCCGACATCACTATGTTATGTTATGAATAAAATATAAATAATTAGAATAAATAAAATAATTAAAATATAATAAAAAAAATTAGTGTTTATTTATTAATACCTAGTTATATTCAAGTAGAGAATAAACATGCATCGCCTTGTTCAATGCAGATCATTAAGTGATATTTAGTAATAGTGATATTCAAATAGAGAATGAACTTGCGTCACCTTGTTCATTACAAATCATGAAGTGATTTTCAGTAATAATTATATTTAAATAATAATAAACTTGCGTCGCCTTGTTCATTACATATCATTAATAATGATATTCAGTAATAGTCATATGCGAATAGAGAATGAACTTTCGTCACCTTGTTAATTAAAGATCATTAATAGTGATATTCAGTAATATCATATTCAAATAGAGTTAAAAACAAACAGATTGTTAAAACAGAGATACAAACATGTTGAGATAAAATTGAACTTGTTGTTCTGAAATTACCAATCAAATTTCGTTGGCAACCCGTATCCTTTAAATTTAAATTTCTAATCAGAAGAAGCCGGTAGAAAATGACATTTCAGTGCGTTTTCTTATTGGTTATTTTCGGTCCTAATCAGGACCGAAACTGCAGGTAATTTGGGCTCCTCCGCTGCCGAGGCTCCGTCTGATCCATCCATCCAATGGCTGCCTCAACCTTCTTTCCGAGAAGTCCACTTGCTTACCCAAGAACCAAAGACGACATCTGCAGCCACAAGCATGAGTCCTTCGGCTCTCACAGAAACCAGTCTCCAAAATCATGAAGACCATGTCCTTCCGTCAAACGTTCGGCCCCTTCAGCATTCTCCGACGGCACAGACCCTATTGAAATATCCATCGTCTTTCTCTGCTCAGAGGAACGAAAGTTTTCTGGTCATGAGATCAACGGCTACTGAGCTGGAGTATAGAGCCGAGCTTAGATCAAATACGGAAGAATATAAGTTTGTGCCTCAAATACAAACCGATTTCGCGAACTTTTCTCTTGCACAGAAGGGTTCACCTTCGTCGAACATGGCAATAAGAAACCTAACCATTATTGATGGGCAAAATATTCACAGAAAAGAACACGGGTTCTTGCAAGAAAATGAGAGCACTGTTTTGAACGTAACTAGTGACTCTATTAACTTCCCTGTCACACCTACTGCTCTTGACGTTACTAGTGACGATATTGACGTTGCCACAAATCTCTTAAACGTTTCCAATCCCCTAAACGTTCCCAGTTTGCTGATAAACGTTGCCAATCCTATAAACGTCCCTTATTTCCTCTCGCCTATAATGGTGCCAATTTCTGAACCGATATCTTCTATTCAACCCGCCCTGAGAATTTCGTCTCAACCCGTCCTCCACGGTCCTGATATATCAAAAAATAACTCATACTTCCTTTATTCTCGCACTGCATGTAAATCATCCTTGCCGACGTGGCTAATAGAACGCAATTTTTCTGTACTGAACGACTGGAATAATTTCGTCAGTCGAGTGAATCCGGGACTTGTTTACCAGAACTTGCTAGAGAACTTAATAGTCGCCATGCCCTGTGTCTATACTGAACCTTTTCAGGTGATCGCGTCCGATTCATACCCCGCGTCCGATTCATACCCCGCGTCCGATTCATACACCGCGTCCGATTCATACCCCGCGTCCGATTCATACCCCGCGTCCGATTCATTCCCTGTGACTAGTTACGCGCAATTTTGACGTTGCATCGTTCTAATTTCGCTCACAATGCTTTTCATTTTGTGTTCCGAAGTAAAGTTAAATATTTTGTATCCAAATACGTCATCACTTGGATTAGTCGGCGACATTTTGTGTCTCCTGCGTAAGTTTAATATAACTTCCCTGTCCGCATTCCGGCGTATCTTGTAAATTAGATCTCATGTTGTGATATTATTGTGGCTTGCATAGTCTAAGGCATGTATTCCTTGGCAATAAGTTGGTGCTTATGACGTTCCATCTTTATTATATATCATAATTGTGTTTTTCAAAAAATGTTTGATGTAACAGTTTATGTGAAAGCATGATTTTCTCAATATTGTATCGTTTGACCACGCTTGTTAGCTGCTTTAGGTATAGGAATGCTGTGACAATTATGGCAATTTTCACTTTTTCTTAAGAATTTCTCATCATTTAATTGATCAGCATTGTTTGGTTGCATGAGAATTTTCTGACATTCATTTCTGTCGCGATACAGCAAATTGTTGCACTGCTACGCTGAGATCATCACTCTTTATTATTTGCAGTCAAATTGTATTTTCTATTCCTAAAAAAATTTCAACTTCATTGAAGTGATCAGCTAGATTTGTTGGATTTATTTCCATTCCATAGAATATTGAGGCTCGTCGTTGTCACATTCTTCGTGGGAGTTACTATAGAGAACTTTGAAACATAGTCGCTGTTCTCAGACGTTGTATAGAAGCTGTGAACCTGCTATAAGTCGCGCTTACACTAGATAGTAAACCCCTAGTTGATATGTTCAGATGTTGAATTGAGGCTGTGAACCTGCTATAAGTCGCGCGCACNTGTCTCTTATACACATCTAGATGTGTATAAGAGATATGTTCAGATGTTGAATTGAGGCTGTGAACCTGCTATAAGTCGCGCTTACACTAGATAGTAAACTCCTAGTTGATATGTTCAGAAGTAGTAAATCTCTTGTCCTAGATTGTTATTCATCTATAAAACTGTACTTTAAGCGCTGTGCTGCAATTTTCAAACGAGCTTGCTTGTTTGTTACTGACATGGTGTGCTAGGCTTCTACTAGCCATTTATTAGATTGCCTAACCCTTGCCGATTTCAATCGAAACTTTTCATTTACACGCATCATATCCATTAAAAAATGATCCTGCAGTAATGACAGTACTTAGCTTAACCTTCTTCTCTGCCAAATTCATATTTATTGAAAAATCTTGAAAATATAAACGATTTTTGCAATTAGCAAAACTTATTTCTCCGCTTGATGCGTGTGTGGTCTATGTTTCTAAAGCTTAGAAATTTATTAATAAATTATTATAATGTGTCCTATATTCGTAGTTTTCGAGAGCCACTTGAACGTACGATGTCTTTGCAGTTTTGCAGTAATATTGATGAATCAGTACGGATAAATTGATTGTATTTTCCTGTTAACGCTAATATCATGGACAATTAAAGCGTTACAAGATATTCCGTTTTCGTCCATAGTTATCTCATAACGCTGTTAACAATAAATATTATGTCCAATTAAAGTAATATATTACTTTGATTATAATATTATTGTTACAATTATTATGTCCAATTAAAGCGTTGGAAGTTATTTTTTTATAGCTAAGATCAAGACCTTGTAGTGTCTCACTTAGTTAATTTGAAGTTAATTAGTTAGTTAGCAAATAGTTAATTCAAAAAAGCAAATAGAATTGTCTATGTTGTAATTAATCTGATCCACTGCCTCCTAGAATGACAAGTTCGATCACTGGTTCACTTCGCTTATTTGGTTTCTTCTTTATGGACAAATAAAATCCGAGTAACTTCGTTCTTTTATTACTAATAAAATTCAGAGATTAGAGTGTATAGGATCAAGTAAAAATTCAAGTACTTTTTTAATATTTCCTAGCATTTCAGCCGCTTTTTAAAGGATGCATACGTATGAAGTTGAGCTTGATAATTACTTAAAGTAAAATATACTGAAGTAGAACAAATCAACCTTGTGGTCGTCTTCACCAGCTTGGGGTAGCCTGCCGTAGACCACCACTGCCCTGGATGTAATGGACCATCATGATTCCTGCCTTCCGGAACGTAGCCTTCAACACTTCAAGCCGTCCGTATCTAGGCCGTAGGTCGAACCAGACCTCGGTCGAACGGCCACTTGTCGAAGGACGATAAATTTTGGAACAGAACTATGCTATCTGAAACCTAAACTCAGATGCGGTGAACGTAAAATTACGTAATTTAACGATGCCCGGAAGTCAGATTCGATCCGCGGTCTGGTGGTGCACGGCTGGTTTTATGCAAGGCAGGAGGAGGATAAAGCCGAGTGGTTCACGGCTGATTGGTGGATGTCCGGAGAGATCCAAGGCGTTTGATTCAGGGCTTATTGGTGTACAAAATTGGTGGTGCACGGCTGCGCTCCCCCAGTTTGTACGTCAACAATGTCTTCATTGAACGTCAATGTTTCAATAATTACATGTGATACGGCCAAAAGTTTAATGGAATCTTCGTTTATCACTCCAAGCGAAAAGAAAAAAATCAAAGAAATTTGACTAAATGTTTGAGGATCAGAAATTAAAGATACCATTTCAATCTCGTTGGTGTATACAGAATGGCTTCAAACCAAGCTCCAATAATCACCAAACAGCAAGAATAGCTTCAAAGTAACATTGACACGAGTTTTAATTATCACTGATAGGGCGAATAAATTGAATTTGAAAAATTACACTTAATGAACACATTAAATAGAAACAAAGACGGCATTCATAAACGATAATCAGGTTTATATCTAACGTTGTTATCTGTGGTTTGACGTCAGCTTTTTCACTTCGGTTTTAACCACACGAGCGATTTGAGTAAACGGGGGCACTTCACTACTCCAATCCTGCTACTCTGAACTGTAACCACTAGACAATATTTCTCATCTTTCTCTGAATGTGTGAATTGGCCAAACCTTCTGTGGCGCAGTCCTGATACAACTTATCTCAAGTAAGATTCACCATAATTTTTGCAATCTGCAATATTTAATTTACATGATATTCCATCCTTAGACTATGCTATAGTTTGCCAAGAATCAGAGTTTAAAAGTTAAAATATATTTCATAATTCATATGATGAAAACCTTACATTAATTAGCATTCATGCAGAAAAAAAACCATCAAACTATTTAGTTAAGCTGAGAATTATAGTTAATACAGTTTGAATATTATACACTTGCATAGTACACACATGCTGAGAATACGACCAGTCCGACGAAGTACGCATCCACGCAGAGCTTCATTCCAGATAAAATGTTGGTATTGATTCCAATCAAATTCTTTTGACTCGAGCAAAAATACGAGACGCGTCATCGATCATAATATAATTTTTTTTACACGTTGTAATTGTTATATTTTCTTCTCTTTGTACATCAGCGGTTTTTTTTTCGTGAATCAACTATTTATGTTGATGTTAATTAATAATGTAATGTCACACGCGTCCGCATTATTCATAGTTAATAAGGTAGAATTTTCTACCGCTTCCGGTTTCCTCTCTTGTTACAAGTGCATTCAATATGACGTACAAACCTTAGCTTGTGACCTCAAGATTTGAACAAGGCTTCAAATTTATTCAGTCTTAAAATGCCTAGCAAATTACGGACCAGTCAATAAGTCCAGCAGCTATCTCAATCAATCGTCAGCTATGGAAAGATCGGGTTCCAGAGGCCGGATCCCTTGTGAATCAAGTCACGAAAAGTACAAGAATCGGCAACAGGCCATGGGCCTATTTCTTCAGTGCCGACACTTCTATTCTATTCTACTCACTCAGTAGCTCAAAACGCAGCCAAGTTCGGTCATGCCTCACCACCTCGCGGTTCTCATCAAATTAAGCAACTCAAACATCACTGCAAATGTATTTTTATATTAGATTAGTTAGGCAGGAATTATCTCGCGAAGCAGATTTTACTGAAAACCGGAGAGTAATTTTATAAACGATTTGTTATTGTTCACTAATTGGCGAATTAGACTCTGTAGAATTTGAAAGTTTGATTATTATGTTTCCAAGTGAGATATTATTATATTATTACGACGTTTCATATATACCATGTTCATGATCTTGTAAAGTGTAGGTTTCGCACACCTAAAATTCGGATTACATTAATAATTTCGGCAACGGAATTCCGTGCCGATCACATGGACTACGTATACCGTAAGAGACTGCCAGCTTACCAGGCTCAGTTCTTAATATTGTTATAAAACTTATGAGCTGTGATTGTATTCAAGGAGCCTAAATAATATAACCTAATACATTAGGACATTTATAAATTATAATTGTTCGCAGCAAAACGTAAGCTCTTACCGAATTATTAATGAGTAAAATGCTTTTCTCGATGTTCTGAAGGAGACATGCCTTTTGTAACGACATTATATCTTCAGGGCTAGAAGATAATATAATTTCGATAACATAGTTTTTTCAGAATTATAGGACAATTGGGACAACTCTTGCTAATAAATTTTTGAAAGAGGGGAAACAAAACAAAGAGAAGAAAATTTTCCTCAAACTTTTGGACTCTCGATAACGGACCTTTTCTGGCTAATTTCGCTTAAGTTTTTCTAGTTTTGTGGTTGGTATTTGAATTCACACGAATTTTCGTTAGTTATGGAAATGTACCGGGTTTGGGAGAAAAAAATTCTAAACTAAAAATTTGTTTCAACGGAATGGTGCAATTTTTGCATTGTATAACTCTATATATGTGTGTATATATATAATTATGATCGTCACGAGTATCTCTGAAATCTTGGAGTTCATAGATCTGAATTTATCACTTCGAGACAAACAAAATGTTCCGTCAACACCCACAAGAATTATCGGCCTGTTGTCATCATTCCTTCTCGCACAATTCAATAGTTCGTGTCGATGTTTTTGCAATTGAACCAATATTTTAGTATTATTTTCAAAGAAGCGTTCATTTCAAATGAAACATGAATGTTAGCGCAATAAGCAAATACGTATAGTCTCTTAATTGGGCTATCACAGATAATTAAAGCACAAACCATTTAAGAACAAGTTCGTCTTTGCGATTTCTGTTCAAATAAATGAATATTGATTTCAATTATTCGCTTGTTGAAGCTACGACTACTATTTTAAGTTAAAAAACTTAGACGAATAATTATTTCCTTTTTATGGGAACCCGCCAATTTTTTTATTCAAACTTTACATAGGCCCTCTCGATCAAGGCTGGTCGATTTCTTCGCGAATTTTATTTAGTTTCATATAATATTCCAAATTTTAATAACTTCTTTCTAATCATTGACCGACCAAAATTATGAAAAGACTTCGTACACAAATAAGCTTTGATCGCACGTAGTATCTTCCTCTCCCTCTGCATTACCAGCTGGGTAGCGATGGTAATCTTCATGCCGGAGTCCTTGTCTGTAAAAGAAGAGACAAAACGTTGGTTAATTAACTAATAAATTTTATCAATAATTATGTAGTTGCTGAAAAGCCCGTAAGCTAATATCTGTCATGCCTGAATCCTGTACCAAAAGACAGCGTTTGCGTGATGGTCTCGTAAACATGTGCCATGTATGCATCAACGACACGCGACGTGGACCTCAGCCTCGCGTGCCTCACTGAACAAACGCTTGAGCTTGTAAGAACTTTTATCCTTCAATAAAGAGCAGCGACTAAATGAGTCTCAGTTACGACGACAATACCTCAGAGGCATGCGATGCCATGACTGCAGCTGCCAACCGTAATTGACTCGTCCGTGTGGGGTTAAATGAATGTTAGAAATAAACATCGTTGGTACAATTCGCGAATCAATACTGCTTTGCATGCGATTTTTGACCATCCGTTAGAATTGTATTTGGTAAGTGAATGCCTTCTTCGATCGTCACAGAGAACGCGTGTCTGACCTGCTGCATTTATTCCTATTTACCATTGATCGAGCGTGAATTTACCCAGAAGAAGGCTCTCCTGGGGGCCAGCAAGAAGGCTCTCCCAGAATTTACCCAGCAAGAAGGCTCTCCTCGGGGCCAGTCTACGCTGACTGCTTGCCTTCACTTTGAAGTTAAAAGCTTTTTCCAGTTGTAGCCTCGTCAATGCCTATTTTCTGCGTTCATGTGTCATTGCTATTGACTTTATCCTCTATATATACATTTTGAAAAGAAAATGATCCTTGCTCCTGGAAATTTCAGCCAAGTTAACACGAGTGTTCTCTATTAATATTTTTCCCTTAAGTCGGTAAACCATGATCGTAAGGCAAAACTTCCAAACATGTTGTTTATCCCACAATTGCCAATGTTTTTTTATGCCTAAAAAATGATATCGCTCAATTGAGAAAAATTAGAGAACGCTTAGAAATATATTATATTTGTGCTAAATTCCAGTTCGCTTCTGCTCCTTGAGCCATGAAGCTCAATTTTACAGACACGTAAGTGTAACAAAGTATCTGGCCGAGTTGTAGTTGGCTTCGAAGTAGTCATAAAATGTTAAACAACCGGTGGTTAAATTTTTAATTTCAGCAGGAGCATTACTTGATGGCAGCTGCTATTCTACTCTATTTTAACGACCTTTATAATATTGATTTCATATTTCTACGGGCATTTGAGATTTTCTTGACTCACAACGAAAGTGATTTTAGAGCAGCTACACGAGTCGCTAGCATCTCACAGAGCAACTTATGATATAATTAGGATAATATGTTTTATAATATATTTTAAATATTTAGAGGAGCAAAACAATAATTTGTTAAACAGGCCATGAAATGAAGAGGCTCTTGCCTTTTCATTCCGGTGTTTGACCAAGTTACTAAAATTTGCGACAGTGGGGGCAAGTATATTAGCACTTGAGATCACACACTACAGTTAAACGTTCGCTCCAAAGAATGAAACCACAAGAGCGGCTGAAATTATATAGAGATGAGAAGTAAGCTGTGATGAAGCGCAAAGTCTGTTAGGCACATTTTATAAATCGTTTACGAGCTTCCTTCATTTTTACTCATGATAAAAACTGTACTGATTGCTTTATTCAAGTCTATAAATCACACACGTCGTCAATCAACTCACGAAAAATATTTTTGGATATACAGTTCACTTATTTCTAATCCCATTACCGTTTTTAAAAGTATTGATAGTAATTTTTTATTTATGTATCAAATGACAAATTATCCCATTAGATAATTTTTATTTCTCTAAGATGTGCATCAACAAACCATCAAGTGACAATGGGGTGACGCTTTTCCATTGGGAAGAATGAAATGTGGGCCAAATCAATACGTGTTGACATGGATGAAAAAATCCATTAGTGCGGCAAGGCACGGAAATAGTTACGGTATAAGACAATCAAAGGAAATGCAACACTAGGCTTCTCCAAGAACGAAAGCACAAACGCTGGAAAAAATTTGTGATGAAGAAAGCGGATTCAAATGTAGTCTACTTTAGTTAAAGAAAAATATAGCGAATTTAATTGGCGCTTTTCTAGCAGTGCAAGAATTTTAGTGCCAGCACAAGGCAGTGCCAGCACTCCAGTGCCAGGCGCTCAATAAGAGCCTGCGTGTCGCAGTGCAAGGTCATGATACCGACGCCCGCCTCCTCAGGCCAGCCTGCTGGCAGTGGGCAGAGTGTGCAACCCATGTTACCAGAGTGTGCAAACCATGTTACTAGAGTGTGCAACCCATGTTACTAGAGTGTGCAACCCATGTTACTAGAGTGTGCAACACATGTTACTAGAGTGTGCAACCCATGTTTCTAGAGGGAGCAAAGTTCGTGCAAATGAACGTCTTTGTATGTTGTTCGAGTCATTTAATTAAAACATTTTGCAGACAAGGTTTGGTTCTTCCCCTTATTAAAATCTTTTTCAAAAAAACTGTGTGTACTGATGAAATATTAGCCCATAAAACTATCGTCGCGATTGATGATTGTCTAACAAATAAAATCTTCTATTTAAAAATACGAAATTAGGACAGATACAATGCACATTGTATACAATGCAAAACAAACTTCGGATTCAAATTATTCGTTTAAATTTTTTTAAGCGTGCTTGTCGAGAGCAACCCGAAGCTGAATGACCATTGCACCCACCAGTTTAGTTTATAATAATTAAAACACCTCCTCAACTTGCGCACTCAGGCAAACTATGTTAAAAATTCGTCATTTAACGCAGCGAAGCTCCAGGTCGGAGCTTAGAGTTCATGCATATGGCATCCCGTCTTCCACCTCAAGTACAGGTAAGACGTGGTGTAGGATGGAAACATATTTCCCATTTTTGTTTTGATTATTTTCGTTACTGATCAAACTTAGAAATCTCACGAACCACTTCATATATCCTTCAACCTGCAATATTAAGGTCACTATCACAGAACATCCTACTCCGCACCTCGCAATAACTTTCCGGTGTATCTCATGCGCAATTCAATATTCATAAACCCTCTACCAGGAAATGTAAGAAGTAACTAAATGGACGAAATTTTCAGTTCGCAAATGTCGTTGCTTTCTCGTATGTAGCATTCAACATTCATAATTGATAACTATCCATCAAATCTTCAACTAGAGCGTCGGCTATCATGCAGGCTCCTCTCTGATTGATCTTGCCGCAGAACTGTGACAAGATGTCGGTTTTATCTAAATAATCATTCGAGTTCTTAATTACCACCTAAACTAACACAAACTTTTTGGTGTTATTTGAATAATTTTATGGAACGAAATCCTGTTGAATCGGTTGGGACAGGCCGGTTTTCATATACTCACACCAGTTGAAAGTTCCCAATGCTGATTTTAGATAGTGCATTAAGTCAAAGATGCCGGATACTCGTTTTGAATATATTTGAAATCTCAACATGTAAACCATTATAATTTTTCCACTCTACAATTTTCAACTAATTTTTCAGACCAAATCTCATGTTTCTCTATACTAAAGTTCATGATTCGCAGCTCCAACATAACAATCTGACCAAAATCACGAATTTTAACGTTGCAAAAGAAGTAAGGAATGTTAACAACTTCAAGAAGGTTCCATAACGTTAAAAAAACTTCACATACATTGTAATTGCAGATCTGTCCTGCCTCTACCGCATACTCGTGCATATACATATAGTATTCATTAAATAAATTAAGATCATAGCGGTTTTGAAGGCGGATAACCCTAAATCCAGCCTAGGAAACGTATTAAAAATCGAAAAAAACTCTTTCGTTGTTCATTTATTCAAAGTAAATATCCATCACAAACAAGCAAATGCTTCCTAAAATAGTAAATTTGCTATAAATACTCAACTTCCAACATTGACCACTATATCACAATATGCTTTGTGAACGCCTGATGCCAACACCAGAAATAAAACCTCCATAGAGCCTGAGTCCCTCAACATGATTGTTCCTGCAGCGCCCAACGCTTCGATCGCACGACGCTTCAGGACACTGCAATCGATGCGCTAAAATAGCCCTTGGGTTCCGGAGCTCGTTAGTGGTGAGGGTGGAGTGACTTTTGGTGATGTTACAGTAATGGTGTACTGCTGTGATGGTGGTGTGATGTCTTGATGGAGGTGTGATGTCTTGATGGTGGTGTGATGTCTTGATGGAGGTGTAATGTGCTGCCTTTGAATGGTGTCCTGTCTTTAATATCCGTTGATGTTGAATCGCCTGTTGATGTTTCACTTCTTAATTGTTTTGTACTGCGTCAATGATGTTTCAGCGCCTCAATGATATTGTACTGTTTCAGTGATATTGCAATGCCTCACGTCAAATTCGCACTAAAGTAGGACAAATAGTAGCGTATAAGATCCATAATATGGTAACAAACTTTCATTTAAGCTAAGCTAGAGTGAATATTCGATGACCAAACGAAATTGCCTATAGGTCCTATCTATTGAAGTAACATCCGAGGCGAAACATTGTAAAAAAATTTGGTGATTTAAATTCCTCATTAGTAAAACACCAAATTTGCATGACCCACCGATATCTACTGATTTACTGGCTAACTCGAGGTAAATACTGGGAGTCGAGTTCACCAGCAACTGAGAATGACACGAGCGATCATAACTCATTACTACTTTTTGCTTCAGAAGAGATTCATTTGCAGAGCCACTCTAGTCTCGACCGCGATATGGGGTCGCCGATCGTAATAGTGAAGAGAGATTAAATGCGAATTCTAAATTATTAAATTCATTTAGCTGTTTGAATGCATGCATAACATCAGCAGCCCAAAGGAACGATGCATTCCGTATAAGTGTCAAAAAACAGGAAGCGTTAGCGTAAAGCGTAAATTTTAATGAGTGGGACAAAGGAACAACTGACAGACTGAGTTCTAGCTTCAACGCCCGTAAGAACAGAAAATCGTAACATTCCCAGCAAGAGTGAAGCTCGTGCTTAAGATATTTTAGGATAACTCGAAGAATCGCCCTCTTCAAACTCTGACTTAATATATTGGTTGGAACAACAGGCGAGCGAGAATTCATAAATAAGGATTAAGCACACGGATTGATTGCCAGTGATCCTCCTTTGCCATAAGGGTTGATTGAAGAATTTGTGATTGTAGGACTAGCCCGGAGTGTAAATATGTCTCAGTCAGCTATAGCAGAAGCTCTAAAAATACGTGCATCTCGTAATGAGGAAAATATTATTTAGAAATAGAGAATCAGTTGGGAGGTTATTCAGAGAGGAGATAATTCTGGGTGCTTCAGAAAAATGTAGGAGAATGTTTCTGATAGCAGCCAGGCTGTTTTTTAAATAGGGACACGCACAGCCGAAATTTCGAAGAAGCTTTAGCTTTAAACTAGCGTTATTCGTTGAGGCGTAGCCCCGTATGCTCTGTTTACATGTTCTTTTTATAAAATATGTTTTATACGTGTCACTCAACTTCAAAGCTTGTGTATAAATATGACTAAGAATTCCTATTCTTTTCCATAGATAGCTTCAGTTTTGACTTCTGGACAGAATACGTTCGCTTGTACTTTCCTAATTGTGCGTGGTGTCAGATTACTGACATAGTTTCAAGGGATAAGTTTCAAATGGGTTTTCAATTAATATACATCTTCCGGTTTGATTTATTTTATACCTTTTCAATTGATAGAAGTATTTTGCGATGGCCCGCAACAATGTTGAACTGTGTCAATGATATTGTTATGCCTCAATTGTTTTGAATCATATAGATGGAACTTTCATACCGCCTTCATAATTCTTTATCTAGTGAGGGTAAAGCGAGCGATATTAGGAAAAATGCACTGAACTACAGCTCACATTTTATTTCAGGCTCGCAGCAGAGGGATCCCAGGCCGGCATCATCAAACGCATATAACTTATGATTATTTTATGTCCGCCCCCTTGATTGCGGGGCGCGATCAATCAGCGTGCATGATTTAGACGCGGACGACGCGAACGGGACGACTTCGAGCGTCATGCTGAGCCAAATTTACCGGAGACAAACAACCTATAATTAATTAAACGTAAAAACTCCCATCATGAGCGAGCTGTTGACGTAGATTTCTGTGATTTTCCACAAGGACACTAAGCTACTCGCTGAAAATTGCAATTGCATTTATTCTATATGTCTTCTTTTGCATTTATAAACTACGTCAGTGATAGAGGATAAATGAACGATAGATCAGGAGCCTATATATACTCAGGATGATCAGCGTTTATAAGTTGAGCTTCCATCATATACGGAGACGGTGTATAATTGAAGAATATATATTTATCGGACGTTTATTTTCCAGCTGTAATTTAAAATGTTTCGATAAAAACGATTTCTGAAGTATAAAGTTCGTCAAACTCCCCTAGAAGGTCACACTGGAGGCATCATTGTCATTGAATCATAATTATTTATATTTATTGCATTGCAAATATTGAACGTTAAGCACAAATCTAAGATATTAGTCAGCTGCCCCACCTTATTCATTTACATATGCCAATGTAATAAGCCTGAGTTTTATTTTATTGAGGCTGTATTTAATAAATTACGCTCAAAATATACCTTCTTTCAATAATTTGTTCATGAAATTTCAATAATAATGCAGAAAGAAGCCATACGGAGCTGATCAAGCTAATACCCACCTATCCAGCGAGCCTCAACCTACCTGCTCTTATTTTTAGACCTCATAAATAAAGATCTTAATTTGCATGTATTCCGAGTTGTCTGAACCTCGACCGGGAGAAAATTTTGGAGGCTTTCAGGGTCTGCTTGAGCTATGACTAAAGTGAAGTAGCAAGCTAATTACTGGAAAAAATTTCAGTCAAAAGCTCATCAGTTCTAAATAAAACATCTAATGTGTAAATATTTTTGTAATTATTTTTTTAACACCAATTCTGATTGTAGTCCACGATTGTAGTCTATAGCACGGGATTAGTCACCGTGAAACGAGATTCTGAAACACGCAATTTAAATCCACACTAAATAAGGAATGCTTCCACTTTATGTAGTTTATGTAATGAGTCGCTAATCGAAATTGCATGCAAATGGTGCCAATTAATAAACTTGCAATATCTGTGCGCCTGGCGATCTGTTCGTAGCCAAACGATTGTTGACTCTTTTGAAACTGGGAAAACTCCTGGGTTCAAACGAGGTGTCGTAAATTTTTGCTGCCAAAAAAAATGCAGTGAAAAAATAATGGATTAATGACTGTATCCACGCCTCATCGGTCGCTGATTGATTTTATCGTGATCAGATTTCATTGAGACTCGATCTTGCCACTAATCCGAGTGAAATCAGAGGTCGATCGTTAAAATCCTGTCAGCATTACAATAGAAATAGATTTTTTCTTCAAAAATGTTTGATATTTTTTCTTCAAAAATTTTTGATATTTTTTCTTCAAAACCTAACACTGTAATCGCTAGTTAGTTCAGTACGAGCTATTCGCTGGATTTATTCTCTTCTTCCATTCCTGTTTCCCTATCTACTCTGTATCATAAATTTCATAAGTGACTTCGTATTCAATAGTGTTGAAAATGTAACTCTCACTTCATTTCTCGGTAAAAATTCGTTGGTCTGTCTAAAGCTGCAATAGGAGCGACAGACAGCGTTCCTTCGTATAGTCCAGTGCAGTCAACCATATCTCAGCAATTACTGTCTGTAAATGTTGTTGTTGACTCGTAAATGCAAATTTACGGGCAAATATTCTCGCTGCTGCTGCTGATACCCAAGTCCCATCAAGGGCAGTTTCGGTCCTTCAATAACAATGACCCAAATTTCGTTTTTCCAAGCATGCTGACCAGGGGCGTTTAAATGAAGAAAAGGAGATTTGGACAAGATCGATTTTGAAAAGTGTGCTCGCGAAACAATTTTTCACGGCCAAAACCTAGACACGGACGAGCGAAACACTACTTATGCGTGACTGTACTCTGAAAACAAGAACGTTGATTTGGTGGCTTGGCGGCTCGACAGCAGTGCAGATCACAGAGACAGACGAGCAATTTGCGTGCGCGCTGAAGGCGTCGGAGCACGCGGCGCTGTTAGGTTAGGTTAGGTTAGGTTAGGTTAGGTTAGGTTGCTTCTTGTCCCGTCATATCCAGTCTGAGGAAATATTGCCCATCCTCCGCAGCGACAAGACCGCGAGGAGTGAAATGTCTACGGTTCATGGTTCTTGTTGCAACAAAATCTAAGAAGGAGAGAAATTGTTGGCATCTCAAGTTGATATTTTGACGAACAGGGCGACTCAATTAAATAATGTAAATTTCTTTACAAATGTGAAAATTCACATATTTCTCAACCTCATTAATTTTTCAATTGTGTGGGCTTAAGAAAGTGGAACTTAATCCTAGCGTTTCTCTTTGGAAAAAAGTCAAATGCCTAGAAGTAAATCATAGCGCGAACGAAAAAAATATGTGACAACGTGAATAAGTAATTGCAAATTCTAGGTTGTGATTCATTTATGCCTATCAGATCACTATTAACTACAATCACATTCCCACACAACGGCATATATTGACTAAAATGAATGCAGAAGCAAATAAAACTTGATCTTTGGGTTTATAAAGTTCATCATAATTTCTGTGTGAAACTTAATATCAAGTGTATATCTCATAAAGAGTGTATTAATGATAGATTGAGATTTGGTACAAATTTTACCAGAGACTCGTAGTTGCTGTCAGAGACTCGGCTTTACTCATTCTAAGGTTACTGCTCACTAGGTTTCATTATTTAGAAACCAAACAAAAATTAGTTATTTAACACACCGTGTAGCGTTGAGCTTCAGTGAGTTGAATCTGCAAAGGTCCCTCGAACCATGAAGAGAATTATTACCGAGACGTGTATAAAAAACTGCGTGCGATTGTTATTTTTAATAATAGTGCCTGACTTCAGAACAATAATAAAACTTCCAATAAAGTCTTCAGAGAGAGATTTTAAGAGTGCTATAATATCATGTACTATATTAAATTACAACGACTCTCCATCAGAAACAATTAACTAGGGAAGCTTAGTATGAGCCGTGAGTGCTTGTGAGATAATCTTATCATATTAATAGACAAATTAACAACTGTAGAAAATAATATAGGTCGCCAACAAATGGAAATTCAACACCGATACAGATCAAGACGATTGTATATTCATGCTGAAGCTTATCCGTCGTTAGGAAATGTCTATATATACATCCACAGATCATGGATATGCGAGACATCGAGATGTCTATTGCATTCTGAGCTGGTCGCATCCCGGGAGAATTATTGTCGCTTGTCCCTGCACCTGCATGCTAATGATCATTGGATGCATAGCTGTAATATAAGCTTTTGACTACTTCTTTAGATCTTTTGAAATGTAGATCAAGAATTTGGTTCAAATTAAATGAACTTGTAGCCAAATCGAGAAGAAGAAAACGTCATGAATTATCTGCATAGTCAGGCTGTCGAAACAAAAAAATATAACTCAGTACTCACTGCAGTGAGTGACAGAGAACGCATTTTCTCGTCGACGAAAACGTGAAATCACGGACGGACAGACGGACAGACAGACGGACGGACATGGCGAGCACAATAGTGCATTTTTTCCATAAATGAGAAAATGCGCTAAAAATTATTCAGAAATCCCGTCGTCGTGCGTTTTAGAGTTCAAAAGCAGTTAAGTTATCAGATTTGCTATTTTTCACCTCGCAGAAAATTAACTAGTAAAAATTTTTTTATCATAAATTATGAATCATTTCTGTTTGAATATATGAAAATACAGTGAATCTACAGTGAAAATGACGCTAAATACGAAACTCTGATATGTCACCTCTGTGATAGAGAAATATCGGGGTTTATTGAGAGGTACTCTACGCGGATGATCATCCAAATTACTTATAAATCGTGTGGTATTTGATAAGAACTTTCTTCTTATCGCCATATTATGGATCGAGTCACAACACGTAAGTTCAAGCATTCAATGATCTAACTTAGAAGAGTAGGCGCGATATTTTGGCAAGTTTTCATATCATTTAATCCTGCAAAATTGCCTCATATCCAGCGTCAAAAACGTATTTTTAAAGAGAACATCAGATATGCATAATCCGTGCGAGAAACTTGAAGTGAAATTAAACAGATAATCGTTGACTGCATACCCCCAATGGAGAATTTTGTTCGACAAAAACTCACCTCATATTGCGGCGTTCCATTCATGACCGAGAAAAAGTAAACTGCAGCCAATGACTGGGTACTGTTCACGCAATGAAGTGTCACCAATAAACACCTCGCTTTGTGCTCAAGCAATTTGAAAGGACACATGAACTGATATTCACATTCGTCTTGTGTGGTTGCATAGATTTTTGGCAGAAACTGGAAGCATTTTGGAAAGTATCAATCGGTTCTTAATTGAACTTCTAGCTCGACGCTTCTGGGCCCGAACAATCCAGTTCGAATATTGTAACAACACTTTTCCTTGAACTGAAGCCGCTGATACAATACTGCGTTCAAAGGTCCTTTTACTGTAACAGGAAACTTTATTTTTTCAGGTTGTTGAAGAGCTTCAATTTTGCGAAGAAAAAAGATTCCAATGAAGAATACAAAAGTACGAAAAGTTGAAAGCCTAAATTCGTTTCGAACATGGATGATAGTAGCAATGAAGCCCCGACTGCAGAGTAAGTGACGCGACCCCATGAGCGCGACGAGCAGTTCATATCTGCGAACCAATTAACCTATTAATTGAGAGAGTCGGGGGCCTCTTGCTTAGTCCTTCAAATGTGTTGTGTTGAGCAAAGCCAGGGACGAACACTATGCAGGAGGCCCCGCGTGCCCTCATACGAACACAGGAGCAGGCTCACGACTGCACCGACACAACGCGGTAAGGCAAATGAGTAACAAACCTACGCAAACCAATATGCCGATCATGATCAGTCTCAAGTGGGTGACGAACCAGAAGAAAAACCACAGCGAGGAAGGGACGCTCTCCAACTGCAACCTAACCCAAAACACAGGTACGATCTTCCCGCCGTGTAGCATCTTCATCGGAGGCCTCACGCCAAACTGGAGAGCAAGCGAAGCGTTCATTGGTGCCCCTAAAACTGGGTGATAATGAATGAAGGAACCATGTTGCTTTCGGCTTGGATAAAACCCATCAATTGGTTTAGGTAAATTTGAGTCCAAAGATCCGTCTACAGATTTTCGGTCGCTCGTAAGAAAGTGCGGTGATGAAATCCAGAGCGGATATTTCTCCAGGGTCTCGCCGAACAACTTGGTGTTTCCCACGACGCCTTGAATGGCAGACTCTAAATCTATAACCATCGGATATTGATTGGAAATCAAATATGGATCCGTTTCTTCTTCTTTGTACTTCACGGCAAACATATTTTGATTGTTTCTCCTAACATCCCACTTTTCGGACGATGACGACACGTATTTAGTTTTCTTTGAGATCTTTCCAGTTCTATCATGAGTAAACTTTAAGCACTCTAATCCATTGGTGAATGAAGTTTCTTCAAAGCGAAATGTTACATTTTTATGTAATACAGAGACAGGAACAGAAACAATTGTGTTTCTGTTCGGTGGAAAAGTCAGGAAAATATTTCGAAGGATATCTTCGTACGACTTCCATTGGATGACATCTTCTACTTCTTGTCGCGAACGTCTTCTTCGAGAAGTCCAACGTGTTTGATTTTGTAGAGATTCTAGGAATACTGTACTTATTCTAAACTTCTGAAGTACGTCTACAACGACGTTAAGTAAAGCTGTGGGAGTGGTCACGTGGTAGTCTTTCATATGGAAGCCTAAATGCAACATGTTGTTACTCTCAAGCATCAATTTCATCAAGTCGTACACATGAAATGGTGTTGAAAGAGATACATTAGATCGACTTGGTACGTAGTTAACTCTAAAACCACGGTGCCTAGAGAAATCCACTCTTAAATAGAGTGGTCCCAAGTCTTTCACTTTCACTTTGTCAACACTTAATGAGTCGACTAAATTGAAAAAATTAAGCTCAACTGATATAGCTAAAGCTTCCAAAGTTTTAAAGAATTTAGGATCCTTATCAGCTATGCTGCTCCAGTATTGAGCGGGATTAGAAGATATATCACTTTGGTCATAAAATAAATCACTGTGGCGTCGAGATCTTACTGACTCAAAAATGTAGTTATATGTTAAAAATTTGTTTCCAAATTCAATATACTCGTCAGCCAAGTTATTTCTGCAACTTCCCAGAATTCCGTGGACCGCGTGCTGCAGACAAAAGTCGTAACTAACGCCAGCTAAAAAGAGTATGGAACCTATCACAAGGAAGGTGATTCTTATGGGTGACGGTTTGTACTTGCATAATCTCCAATGTTCCACCCACGACCTGACACGTGTTTTTGGCGTTAGCCTTTCTTCGCTGCTCGTGGAAGAAATGGTGTCCTCTTCGTCCTCGTGAGGGTGGGGCACTGAACCGTTCGTGTTGCTGTGTGTCATGTGGGGTGCGGACCTTTCGTCAGACGGCCTTAGTCTTCTTAGAGTAATGATTTCGGGGGCTGTAGCACTTGCACCGTTTGTTCTGGCAGTGGGCATTTCTGACACGGAGAAGTCGTAAGTATCAATAGGAGTTATGGATAGAGGAGGTGACGTGAGGCTTATAGGAGTTAGGATCTGGGGAGACGTATTAGCGGGTATTCTAAATTTCTCACTTACGTCTGTTCTACTCAATGAATTTTCTGACTGTTTTCCTTTTTTCCACCACCTCGAAGTTAACGATTTGCTCTTGTTTAGCTCGTCTGGCTGGAGTTGAGACTTGCGCTCTCTAAGGAGTGTGAACACCTTACTGATATGTGGACTCTTGTTACCATCTTCGCTTTTGGATGATCTCCAGTCAACAACAGGCGACGACCCACGTCCGTGCCTCTTGACGTACTCGCAATTCTTTTCGTTACAGACACAAACGCACTTCGTAGGCGGCCTCAGAGTGGCGAAGACGTCGATGCTGCAATGCTCTGCGCTGTCACTGTGGCCGTCTGGAGAAGACCACACGCACGATGAAGAGGAACGTTGCATGGGCTCGCTCAAGAAAATGGGGAGGTCTCGGGAGAAAGATGACGTTGCCTCACTCAACGACTCCGTGGTTCGCGAGTGCTGAGCGTCATCTGCCAAGTGGGCAGACCCACTCGACCCACCAAATATTGAAACACCTCCACTAGGGACTCTTTCTCCCGCATTTTCACTGTTCTTTTTAGCCTTGTTAAATACTTCTATTAACTCGGCCACGTAGCCAGGCTGTCTTAGCTCTATTTCATCCATGGTAGAATTCATTGCATCGCTCTGCGGACATTCTCAGTGATGCATTTATGTAAATTGCATATGATCATCGAATCATCAGAGTTTATATTAAATTTTGTTCAAGTATTAATATTTGTCTAATACAATTTCACATTTTCAGTTGTAGTGGGAAATATTTAATTTTCAGTTTAACGAAAAATTAATACATTTTCAAACATTTAAGTCATAATATCACAAAAGTAATTACGCTGTCATGTTAGTTGATGGATCACTACTATGTTCTTTTGGTTGGTTCTGTAGTACTCCATCAGTCATGAATTATCAATCAACACATCAGGCGTGTCACGCGATGCATGATCGACTTGTTCCAGTCCTCACTTGCTGGCTGTTCTTGTTAATCATTGTTCAGTCGCCGAAATACCATGGATTAATAGTTTAAGTTTTATTTGAACGTGATTTGTAATCTTGATATATGAATCAAATCAAAAATACCATGTTCAGTCGCCGAAATACCATGATCGATTTGTTTCAGTCCTCACTTGCTGGCAAGTCTCTGAGAAAATACCCTCAACAAGCACAAAAAATTCGCAAATGAAGGAATTTCTGGTGTTGGTCATTGTTCGTCAAAGTTTGCTGAAGGTCACTGTCGAGAATTGTATATTTATTTCTATTTCGGCCTTCCCGAAAAATTTCAGATCGTGCTTTTTAAACAAGTGAACCTGAAAAGTAGCAACACAAGAGAAATATTAATTCGTAAAATTAGTATTCGTCTTTTACGGGCAAAATATTTTCATATGTGGTTGTCTTTATTAAAAATCAGATAAAATTTGAAGTTTTTTCATCACAAATTCATTGTTTTTTCTCGAAAATTAAAGCTCTCCTACACGGCTTATACAAGTTTTTATTTATATAGATATATATTCATATTAACAATATCCACAACCTTTTTTGACAACAAATGTTCACTACTGTAACTTGTTTTCTAATTTAAGTAGTCATAAAGAGCAACAATGTTTAATTTAACTAGATCATCCAATTGCTGTAAATTTGTGTGTCCACGTTTTGCCTGCTACCCTACAGTAAAGGTAATAGTTCCAATTTTAACGCCTACAATAAAATTCTAGTTATTTCAAATTTTAACGCCTACAGTAAAATGAATATTTCAAATTTTAACTCATAAAAAATTGAAACACAAAACCCACATTAAAAACCAAAAACAAAGCCAACCAATTTTTTGCTGGACCAGAAATTAAATAGAGTTATATTGCCTCTCTAGTCTAAATTCTTTTCCACAAAAATTAAGTCTGCAAAAAATATAATAAATCATCTGCTAGTTTGTTCTTGAGCTTGAAATGAAAATAAATTTTCATAATTTGATCTTTAACTAAATTTTGAGGCAGATAAATATCGTTTTTTTAATGTCTTTCGTTGGTTGAAATGCTATATCATTCGTCTCTTTTGTTTAGTCCGATTGAAAATTAGACAGTGGTGCACTAATTAACTAAAAGGAGATAGAAACTCATTGCGAAGTAATTTCAAAATAACCGATATTAATATTATTATCGTCAAACGACGAATTTTCGTAAAAAGAATTTGTAAATTTTCGGAAAACTGAAGCACCGACAATCCCTCCGAATAATTATTTCAGGCTCCTTCCTTGTCACGTATTTTATTCTTCCGTGAATTAAACATAAACTAGAAACAATCAAACAAATTTCTAAATATAGACAAGAGCTGCGATAGCGCAGGAATGCGGCGGACAGCATCGCGATCAACTAGCGAGAAAAACACTGGCACGCAAACTATCTTATCTCACATTCCTTAACTTCCAATAAACTTCAGTGCAATAATCTACAATGTATCTGATGACAGTAATTTCTCAAAAATTTTGCATATCTATATGTTTGTGATAGGCACATTTGTAGCGGGTTTCTGACGGCACGGTGGACCTGCCCTGAAAACACATCCTCCCTCGACCGTCTCTCACGCAACACTGACCTCGAAGCGATGTTTTGACCCCAGCGTTTCCATGTTAACTACCAGCCCACTTTACGGAAGTAATTTTGCTCTGATCGCTGCGCAGCGACTCGATTAACTATGAATTCTTCCAATGATTGTTGCTCGGAAGTATTGGGTTGGATTTTTTTTGAAGATAACTGTATTTAAATGTAATTATCAATGAGTTTCCGATTACAAGGTTGATTTGGGGCAGAAGTTGCATCATACTCCATGTACTCTTTCCATGATTCTCCATATATTCGTTCTGCACAGCACGTGTATATGGAAACACGAGTGTGTACGATTGGGTCTTTACATAAAAATCTACGGAGATTGAAACTAAGTTTTAATTTACTTCTACCAGTTGCTATGTTGTATTCAAGAATTAGTGAAGCATTTATGGCAAATTATTATTTCATTAACATTCCTAGTTTTAAAGTGAAATAACTATAATTAATTGTGTGAATTTATCATATCATGATCTACGCATATACAATATGCAAATCAGGTGAGATGTCAAAATTAATATCTTTCTCTCAACCTTGATTGTAATATAGTTGCCTATAACTTGATCCTACATACTTGAATGTTAAACAAATAATTTCAATATAAAGCCTAAAAATTATAGCCCAACACTATTAAAATCTGAAAAAAAAGTAGTAAATAATAAACAATCTTTGAAGCTATCTGTGTTTCCTATCAATGTAAGGGATGTGATACCCAAGTATAGGTGTGCTATTATGTACGGCAATATGCAAAAAGTCATTTTGAGCACCATTGATATTAGATGATATATTTAGATGATGTATTTAGTATATCATCTGGAACTGAAAAATAGAGGAAAAATGTTCAAAATAATCAAATTGTCACTTAATTTAAATTCTCCAGGCGTGTTTATTTTCCGCTATGAAAATATACACGTCAACAAAACGACGTTTCGGAGATGGAACATCCAAGCCGGTGAAATGCGAATGATCAATGAAAGTAATAATATTATGAGCTTAGTCCAACGCTATAAAATATATTGTATAGTGGAATGCATACAGAAAAAAAATTAGTGAAAGAAAAGAACGGCACAGTATAAATTGCTGCATAGCTTTTTGACAGAAGTAGAGCGAGTCAAGACACATCAAACTTCAGAGCTTTTGCCACGCGACTGCTAAAAGTACGTATTGTAATTAAATTTATATCGGAGTTAAGACTTTGCTTGATTTTGAGTTATTTCTTTCACATGAAATGTTGTCTCAAGAATTGTTTATTAATTTTTTATTCCTATTTCATCCCTGCCTTAATGAACCGCGTGCTGCGTGACGGCAAAATGAACCAGACTCCGTCTGAAACATGTGTCAAGTAATGACGCATAATTTCTGTGGTGCTGGCAGACTGCGTAACATAATAAATAAGATAGTCTATAACATAAGAAATAGATTGACTCCGTACATAAGAAATAAGATGGACTTCCTAATAGACTAATGCACTTTAATTTGTCAATCATAGAGTTTCTTTGATCAGAAAGTCAATCATATCGATGGAAGAAATGTAGGAAAAATTGTAAAAAAAAAATTAAATCAACAGAGTGTTTGATAAAATAAAACATCGTAAATTGAGCGTGTCGAGTACGATACACGTAATAATATGAATTTCAATTGTTGAGATTTTCATATTCACATTTTAAAAAGTTGATACTAAACGAAATAGAGATGGGATTTGGTTAGATTGTTCGTTCGTTAATAAAATTATTTGTATACTTTGGGTATATTAAGTCATGGGTAGGTAAATTCATAGCAATATGGATCAATTTCTATTATTAATTCTGTGGCCAAATTACGCGCACTTTCTCAATAAATTAATTTTACTCAATGCATGAAGCGTCCGCGTTCTCCGACTATTGATTGATAACATATATTTATTGATAATATTTATCCGACTATATAATATGATAATATTTATCCGACTTATTGTTCGTGACTTGTAGCGCTGCTCGCGTGATGGAGGCGGGGCTACGTAGCGGGCCTGAAAGTTTTCGACTCGCTTTAATGTTTAATTTCAAATGGATCGTGGAATGCTCCACTCCACATGATTCATTGTAATTATAATAATTATTCCAAAACGAATACATATCAGTACACTGGAAGCAATTTTTATTCCAACATAAATTTATTAAGTCATTTACTTGATGTAACATTATCTAATTTGAGCATATATAAACATTTGTGGCACTTTTTCAACCATTCTATCCCACACATTTGCTATGTTTTATAATATAAATTTTATTATTATTTAATTCTATAAATACTGTATTAATACTAATTTATTCATATTATTTCTCCGCTCACCCACTCAGATATAAGAGCGATATTCTTAAAAAATATAATTTGGAAACATCAACTCTTTAACTCACAACCATAAAAAAGTTGAGAAATTTTGAATAAAAAATGAATGTCCATTCTCAATAATGAAACTTCAAGATCGCAACAGCATTATATAGTTGCAAATAATGTACGTATGGAACGCACCAACCGTAAATTAGTTTCATAAATCTTTTTACCCGTCTTTAGAATTTTTGTTGAAATAATGTCACGATTAAAGAACATACATAACATTTAACTACATACGCAACATTTAATAACATGCAGAACATTTAATAATATACTCAACATTGAATAACATACATAACATTTAGCAACATACAAAATTTTCAAATTATATAATGTGTTTTGAAATTTATCTTCTTCAGATAAATATAAATAGACATAGACATATTAAATAGACATGTTTTTTCAGTTAATTATATAAATATTTATGTTCTGTTCGATTTTCCACAGCAATTGGCGAAAGTGTCACAAGTAAAAAGTTTCGAGGTCACACGTCAATGTACGTAGCAAGTTTTTCTATTAATTTTACTCATTGAATTGATACTAACATTGCACAAAGTAATGTAACATCGCACATGTAATTTATATTCACCTTTGTACCCCAAGAGACGGGACATTTGATCTATGAAATCAAGTCGTAACATTCCAATACTTTAAAACTTTCAAGCAATGCTGACGAGATGTGACAAATGATAATGAAAAAATGGCGCCTTGTTAACTTGCCTTGTTAACTTGCCTAGCAACTGTTAACAATTGTTTTCAGAACGGCCAAGATACCTTTCCCTAGCTGTTATATAGCGGATACATTAAATTTAATATGGAAACTTGCCTGAACTGGGACCGTACAGATGTCAACGATTGCGAAAATAGAGGCTATCAAATATATACTTTAGTCATATATATCCCTAATTTATTAACTGGCAATAAGTGGTATTTGTTTGTAAAAAATGCAATTCATCGAATTCCGACATTGAAGTATTTAGCCCACAGTTTGAATGCTAGAGATCAGCTATGATGCATAACTCCCCAATGAAAAAATAACCCAAAGTTACGAATGTGATCTATGTTCCTCTGATTGTTATGTTAATTAAACAACATCAACGCACAATTTTCCGAACTTCAAGTCCTTCTTCAGAAACTACTGAGCGTGCATGACAGCATTTATAATTAATATTCAATACTCGTGAATGCTTTTGAATGCCGTTAAATGTTACCTACATAGTCAACAGTTACTATGCTTATTCGTTAACGAGACTAAATATTTTGCCGGGCGGTAGGCTGGCTGCAACATAAGATTGTTTGGCCTAAACTTTGATCGATCAGCAGCGCCTCTGTTAAGGCAAGATTGTTCACGTCTCACTGGCCTAATGATAGTGCAATAAATTCAGACACGAATCGCTATTGAAGATTATAAAGCAGAGTTTACATTAATACACGACTAAGATTTTCACGAAAATCACGCATGAAGGCAATTTTCTCCTTTACAAACATTTTATGTATGAAGCTGGTAAGTTAATCAAAATATTACCCTTCCGTGCCGTCACGACTTATGGTCCAACTTCTCATGAAAATTCCTTATATATTTAATTCATAAGTCACCCATACGATATTCAAAAGCTCATCAACACCATTAGAATATTAGATGTTTCTACTGTTGTTTATGATGGTTTCGAGTGAGACCAATCAGTACAATTTCCATCAGTACATTTCTAAGTAAATATTTTAGCAGCCAGTTGAATCAATGACTTATTTGAGACGACGCTTTTGTGAAGCTCGCTGAAATAGCCTCTTTCTACGATCTGTTCTTTGTTTGTAATTTCAAAACAACAATTGTTTTTAATTTATTGTTCTCAAATGAGTTTATGTCGAGAATTTCCAGCGATTTAATTGATTGTTTACTTCACAAATCAAAAACAAACTGTTCATCTCAAATACATAATTTTGTCAAAAATATTTATACACAGTTATATAATTTGATTGATAATTTTGGATAAACGGTAGATGCTCTATAATGCAAAAAACTAATTTTATTTAATGTAATATTCTAAAGTCTTACGTCAAAACATCAGTATAATAACTATGCAAGACTTTATGGAAGTGGGAAGTGACTATAAAAATAACTCTATAACACTTCCGACATGAGGTACTATGTATCACCCTGAGCATGTGGACTGTGAGGACCTAATCGCTAAATGCGTCGCTTCAAATAAGACGTAACGCGTCATTCGTGTGACACATCGAAGAGCGCCACATAACCTAACATCGCTGCTGCCTTCTGATCTAGATAGCGACTTAGGTAAGTGCCGCCGGTCATGCGATGCGTAACAGCCGCTGTTGCACAGTAGCTGCTGTACGCAGCTTGTAGGTCAACTCTAGCATGCGATGTGTAACAGCTGCTGTACGCAGCTTGTAGGTCAACTCTAGCATGCGATGTGTAACAGCTGCTGTACGAAGCTTGTAGGTAAACTCTAGCATGCGATGTGTAACGGCTGCTGTACGAAGCTTCCTGGAAAACTCTAAAGAAAACTAGAAAACTCCCAGAACTCGCTGGTTGTGTGTCTTAATGCTATATTGAACCAATTAAACGGACATCCTTAAGCAGCTTTGGCTTTATCTCTTTTTGGACCAGCAGCTTTGGCTTTATCTCTTTTTTTTTCGAGTTGTATGTTAATATTCGTGGAGAGAGATTTGCTAAGGAAAGACAGAAGCGCGTTATTCCTGATCCCAAAAGCAGCTTTTCAAGCAATTGACAAGCGGCACTAGACAAAGCTTTATTCTATATAAAATTTTAAGCCTTACATTTGTGAATGGCTCATAGAATAGCTCCACTTTCAACAATAATTTTAGTGCGGTCTGTTCAACGTCTTGCGATGCATTTCTAGCATATTTTTCCTAATATTTTTCGACAAAAAACTGTACGTCTACTTCGTTGGTACATGTAACTTTAAAAAAATAAAAATATTACATATGTATTGCTACATAAGTGATTCTATTGTGTTCTTAATGCTCAAGCTGCGTCTGCTCACAATCATTCGATCAAATTATTGTAAACGCAGTCACCTACTCTTCTCTCCTAAAGAAGAACTTACTTACCAACAACCCCTAATGTATAGGAATTAATGTATTAAGGTTATTCACTGAGCCAGTACATCTATATTTACGCAGTGAGTGAGATCAATGCATGAGTAATGTGTCTGTTCACAAATATGGAACTTTTCTAAGTAAATTGCACTAGTAGTTTATCTCAAATAATTCAACATTGAAGCTTTATTGATTGAAAGATTTATCTGAGAGGCATGCTTAAAGTTGTGTTTATAAACATGTGATATTCATGCTTTGTGGGTTAAACTAAACCACAAAACTGAGTTAACTTGACGTCCGCTTCTCATGCAATTCAAGATTTTTCCCTTGACATGCCAACAGTTTACCGGAGTTACGGAAAGCCTCTAACTTTGTACCAATTAACCTACTGTCCTGGACGGTAGTTTAAACAGCGTGAACAAGATAATGAAATTTGTTTGAAGAGTTAGATGAAATACAAGTTGACCGAAAGTGAAGTACGGTGGAATAGGTCAAGCTTACGGGATGAGTGCGCGAGCGTGATTGCAAGAACGCAAGAGTACAAGTTAGTAAAAATCATCTAAAAATGTTTAATTTCAAGCATAATGCAGAGTAGTCATCATAAATGAAACTAACCTAACTATATCGGGTCAAGTTGCTCAATCTGGCAGGTCAGAAGTCGTTCCTCGTAAGTGTAGAATAGAATAGAAGTGTCGGCACTGAAGAAATAGGCCCATGGCCTGTTACCGATTCTAAAACTTTTTGTGACTTGATTCGCAATTGGGATCCGGCCTTTGGAACCCGATCTTTTCATAACTGACGGTTGATTGAGATAGCTGCTGGACTTATTGCCTGGTCCGTAATTTGCTAAATTTGCTAAATTTGTAGAGCGCGAAAATCTTCGTCATCAGGAGCAGCTAACTACTGACGCTCTCATGCACGTTCAATTTCGTCCCGAAATAAAATTTGTATTATATGAAAATGTCAAATCTCAAAACACAATGTAAAACCTAGACTCATAAGGTAGTTAGTAGACGTTTTAAGTACCAGTAGCAATAACAACCCACAAAATCGAGTTACTTGAACGATTGTGCGCCGTAGCTGACCTTTCTTACTACAATTTAAATCCGGGCAAAAAATCTTAGACTTTTATAATATCATCGCTTCAGTCTAGAAATTATTTTATATTTTCAATCACAAAAGGCAGAGAATTTGTTATGCTATCTTAGTGAGATGTAGACTAGTAACCTGGGCCCATACTTTTAAAAAAAGTTAAGAGATCGTATAAGTTCATCTGCCAATCATTGACGGCCTTTCAAGCAAAATCCACCAATCATAGACAAGAAAATAAAGCGTAAGTACTTACGTTCACTTAGCGAGTTTTGAAAGTATGGCCCCTGATGCCGTTTGCTGGCTTTGACGTAACTGATGACGTTTGGAGGACACCTACCTGAAGCGTAACGTGTTGGTTGTGACACCACAGCCAACGCGTTACTTACATATGCGACGCTCCTCTGCCGAGGCGACCAGCGGACCACCGAGCTCAAACCACCGAGACTATAGCGGCGTTGGTCGTCACGAGGGGGTCGAGGGAATAAAGCTATCCCATAACTGCATTGAAAAGAAATTTTTTCAGCTTATTTAAGGCTGATTTTGTGGAAACGGCTGCATCGGCACCTGTCAGTCGTCGCCTGACTGCAGACATCAGGTCTGATTTATGGTCGCCATTGACCCGCTCACAATGACGTACGGCCAAAGATCAACTGCACACTTCCTCATTGATCACTTTCGTTGTCAGTGGCTCAATCAATTTTGACTGAAAACAAGAGGAATGTTTGAGTCATTGATCCTTAAAGTAACACCTCATTCATTTACTGGGTGTTGCATTCATATCCTACCGCGGGACTTTCAAGTCGAAAAGACGAGATGACTATGAATTTTAAAAATATTTTTTACATCTGCATCAACGGTTCGGGAAAACATTACGTTGAAATTGCTCAACCAAAAATCCAAACACAACTTTTATTATACATCTGCATCAACGGTTCGGGAAACCATTACGTTGAAATTGCTCAACAAAAAATCCAAACACAACTTTATTATGTTTTAAATTCGGTTATGTTTTAAATTCGGTTATGTTTTAAATTCGGTAGTTTTTTTGCACTTTAAACCAACGCTACTTGAACCTTATTACGAGCCAACAATTATTAAGTTAGATACGCATGAGTACACATAATAACTTTTATAAGTCTGTAACATCCATCACACGAAGCACAACCTTCACGTTGATGAATAGATGGCAATTATCCTTTATAAAGTTGCCAATTATCAATTATCCTTCAAATAAAATACATTTATTTATTGTAGAAGAAATATTCATTGCTTGAACTTCATGCCCTTATCCAGAGATAGAAAGAGTTACATGAATAATTTTTTTCGTCATTTTATCTTTTTCTTTTTAGAAGCGTGGTACGCAACTGTACATTGGTGTGACGAACTAATCTTGAATCCCAGAATAGCCAATTAATCGCGTCACCTCAGAAGTTCGAATGGTCTAATTGTCACGTCCACCAATGACCGGAAATGAAATACAACATCCCTATTGGCCTGATCAGCAAAAGCTTGGACCGAGCGGATAGTTAACTCAAACAAACTTTCTTAAATTTATTAAAGATAAACGGCAAATTAAAACTAAACAAATCACACTGACGATTTTACAGAGGTGCGGCATATGGATTAAAGTCACCGTATGACTTCTGAGTATTGCGTATAATATGTACATTCATTGTACAATTCATTCATAAATATAATTGTGTAAAATCTAACGTGGCTCCAAATTTATCTCAATAACAATATTCAGCTTTCCAACGAATACTTAAACTGATTTTAATACAAAACGCTGGTGCAGAAGCCAAAATTTACAACTCAAGAGTTTGAATGAAATTTCTGCATGCATGGATAATTCTTCACGTCGCCTGTCCCACTAAAATTTTATTTTTACTTATATTAACGCAAGTTTTACTTAAGCTCATCATTCACACGAATTTTTGATATCAAGATGTCATACCTTGCTTGCATTTGGTATGAGACGCCAATGATTTTATTCTGTAGTTGTTTGTTTTTAACAGCTCGAGGTCTATAAATATTAAAAGATCATTTCAGTGACAACTTACACAAAAATACTCGATTAGGATGACAATAGTTTAGAGTTCATACTAAGCCAGAAGAAAACAAGGAATTCACACTAGCTCAATTTCGTCATCAAGTTCTTTAAAAAACTTATAGAGTTCACACCGCTTATACCTGGCAATGCTGAGCCACTCATATATAAAGCCCTTGCAAACATATACCCTTTCTTTTCATGCCACCAGAATTACAAAGCGAACCAAAGAATGTAATGACCGGTTTACTGCAAAAAAAATACGTGACACGGTTGCGTTTTACGCATAATTCCTGGAGGCTTTGCTTAATTACCCTCTACCGCCTGACACGAGTAACCGGAGCAATATTGTCACGCGCCTACTTCCCAAAAAGATACGTTCTAGGGAGCGCAAAATGCCTTGCACTGATGGTTGCCGCCACGTGCAACTTTAAATGTTCTCTGTTGCGTACAAACGTCCTCAGGTTGCTACACTCAATAGTTTACGTATAATTTAAGTTGAAAGTTACTTTAAAATGTTCTCTGTTGCGTACAAACGTCCTCAGGTTGCTACACTCAATAGTTTACGTATTATTCAATTTAAAAGCTATGTTCCCGGAGAGGGACATACGGCTGTAAAAGGTTAAGTAAATAAAACAAATTTTAAATGATTCTGTAGTATAAACTATATTATTCACTATATATTTGTTGTGACCAATGATATAGTGGAGTTATGCCATCGTAACGTATATGTATATATATTCTCACAATGAATGAAGTTTATGCGTACGGTACTCAAAATATTTTTATGACATTTAGGTTAGAAATATAACTTTATCTTAGAAATATAATCATTGAAAAATGATCAAGAACTAACTAGCTACTAGACTACTTAAAATACAATTAGTTTATGCTAATTTCACAAATGTAATTTTTCTGTACGAACTGGAAATCTTATTTTGCTCGTTCGAAGACATAAGACATTTTTAAACTTGCTTGATCATTTCTATAATGGTTCTTACATTTCAGAACGCAAGATGGCATTCCTGCCGAAAAACGTAAGGTTCAGCTCGGTGCACAGACCTGCCCTGATGATAAAGCTGCACGAACACAAACACTCCTGACCTCGCGTCGACCTGGTATGGCTGTGCCATCGACTGTACCTGACAGTCCAGGGGCCATACTTTCAAAACTCGCTAAGTGAACGTAAGTACTTACGCTCTATTTTCTTGTCTATGATTGGTGGATTTTGCTTGAAATGCCGTCGATAATTGGCTAATGAACTTACGATCTCTTAACTTTTTTTGAAAGTGTGGCCCCTGGACCTATACTTTAAAAAAAAGTTAAGAGGTCGTAAGTTCATCAGCCAATCATTGACGGCCTTTCAAGCAAAATCCTTCAATCTTAGACAAAAAAATAGAGCGTAAGTACATACGTTCACTTAGCGAGTTTTGAAAGTATGGCCCCTGGGCACTTGACGCCACTCCGCAGCCACGTCACTCCCACACTTCTCAAAAAAATGAAAATCTTAATGCTTAATATTTTACGAGCCATGCTTTATTTAGGATTTTTCTACGTATAGTGAAAACAACCGAATCCCGTAGATTGGTCCATGGCAACTTCAACTTTGCGTTGGAACTAACATTAGTGTTGATGTTTATAAATTTAAACTGCTAGAACGCTCGTTATAATGTTTTCTTAATTCTCTCCTGGCTTGAAATTGCCTATAAAAGTACAGAACTAATCTTTGCTCGCAATTTTACCCCAGCAAGTAGCGCCTTCCATCATTTGATGCAGATTTACATTGAAAGAAGATTTGCGATGAGCGGAAAATAAATCGCATATTCAATATGTACAAGTATAAAGCGAGAAGTAGATTTCCCACGCTGCGGCGTACACCGACAATCAACATCGTTAAGAAATTCATCGTAACAGTTGACCAGTAAATCATTATAGCGCAGTTTTATTCCAGAGAGACTCCCGCGGGCTGTACAGTAGTTGAGTGACTTGAGTCCACTCAGGTGGCAGTTAGGTCTGGTGACCCATGGTTTAACTTGTCGTTATGTAGCACAGGTTCACGATCACGAAGGTATTAGAATAGAATAGAAGTGTCGGCACTGAAGAAATAGGCCCATGGCCTGTTGCCGATTCTTGAATTTTTCGTGACTTGATTCAAAAGGGATCCGGCCTTTGGAACCCGATCTTTCCATAACTGACGATTGATTGAGATAGCTGCTGGACTTATTGCCTGGTCCGTAATTTGCTAGGCATTTTAAGACTGAACATAACCTCCTGCATAGCTTACGCGTCTTGTCTGTTCTTGAAGGCGTTCATACTCGGAGTACGTCTCTTGAAGTACGTCTCAGTATAAGATATGGTTACGGTTGCAGGTCTCAAGCTACTTTCTAGAGCCAAATTTTTAGGATAATATTAGAGAAATTATTACTAATAAAAAATATAAAATGAAATAAGTATGAAAACCTTAAAAAATCGATATGTTAATAATATTTAATATGACATTCTCAATCAATTTCTATTGTTCTCTATTTGATGATAATCAATGATGAAATCTATCGCCATGTCATTGACCTAATAATATAAAACAAAATGAAAATAAGTATGAAAATATGAAAACCTTAAAAAGTCGATATGTTAATAATATTTAATATGACATTCTCAATCAAATTCCATTGTTCCCTATTTGATGATAATCTATGGTGAATAATCTATCGCCATTTCACTGACCTATCCCACAGGAACGCCTCAACGCGCCGAACATACTTCATATAAATGGCGTAAAAATCCATAGTATTCGCCCATCCTTCGATCGATGCTTGACCCTTGCGTGACGTTGCAGTTCAGCCGCACCTTAATTAAGCTTTCCGCTTCAACTGGAATTAATCCCATTGATCTCTTTATAATATGGAATCATTTTGCTGCAGGTTCCGTACAAGCCAATTTAGGACTTGCCTCACCTCGTGGGCCAGCTAGCTCAGATATAAGTCAAGCCATGTAACTACTACGAGAATGCCTTTTATGAACTTTGTTTGCGAGGCGAAATTGTGCAGAGCCAAGGAAATGCGTATCATGTTTTATGATGGTCACTCTGCTGACACCTTGCAAAATTATGAGCAAAATTTCTTTGAATGAACCACGAATTGATGTAAATATCTAAAAAATATTGTCTTTAACCCTTTTCAGCTCAGTGGTACATATATGGTACATTAAACAGCATGATGTAATATTGCATGATACATCGCTCTTGCTTGAGACAAGCCTGAACAAGTGTACTGGAAATGCACACCAAACCAGCTACAACATGTTCATATGAGTACAACCCCTTAAGCCTGCCAGTTTGTGCTCTGCTGTCACGTTGAAAAGAAGAGTCGCTGTGCTCTGCCAAAAATAATGGCTTCCAGGGGAAAGTAAGTATATTTTGTACATTTCTTTGAGAACCAGGTTCTTTTGGTAACTGCATATGTTGAACAAGTAATAAACTGACCTCTCCAGTTAACTTTTACATTTGTCTAATGCATTATTTTTTCTGGATATCATTTTATATATGCTGTGCCATATATGGTTCGCTGAGCTAATGCAGGTACATTTTTCTGAGTACACATATTTACAAATATCAAAATTCTAGCATGTTCTAAATCCATTTTATGTTTCATATTTCATATTCCTGACTATGCACGAGATATTAGGTATATTAGAAGAAGATGAGAGCCATGCAGAGGTAAATATTGAGCCTAATGATCCCGGCCTATTGACTGATGAAGACTCTGCTGATGAAGTGGATAGTGATAGTGGATTGATAGATAATTTGTCCGGCAGACAACTGACTGGTAATGCTGAAGCTGTATTCAATGACGGACGACGTACGACTGAAGATGATTGTGAAGATCAACTGAGTGGCAATGATGAAGTTTTCTTCCACGACGAACGTAGTACTACTGAAGATGATGGTGAGGCTCATAATTCTTCGCCTATCAATAACTATAAGACTCCAAAATGTAGTCTTGGCACTTCACTCACACCTGATGACCACATATTTCCTGAGGCAAATTATGCAAAATATAGAGATTTTACTCCAGTTGAACTTTTTGAACTATTTTTTGATGATGATGTGTGGAATTTGCTAGTGGATCAGACAATTGTCTATGCAACTTTCAAAGGTGAAACAGATTTCTTGGTAAGCAAAGATGAAATGAAAGTGTTCCTTGGAATTTTGATAGTGTCTAGTATCGTTCCTTTATCTTCTCGGAGGATGTTTTTGGAGAAATTCATCTGTGACAAGAAATGAAGCTGTCTCTCAGACTATGAGAAGAATAAGCTTTGAAAGGAGCTGGGAGACCGCCATCCTACTCAATAAAGGGTGACAAACGATTGAGATGATATTCGTTTTGATGGAATAAAACATTATTTTGTAGAAACACAAGACAGCAAAAGAAGATGTGCTGGAGAAGGATGTAAGATAAGACCTTTCGTTCAGTGTTGCAATTGTAATGCAGGTCTCTGCTTGGCATGTAATCTTCCATTTCATACCAAATAATGATATGTTCTGAGTAATTACATTCTGATCAATATCTCGCTTTTTACCTTTTACATGTAAGTCCAACTTAAAGTATTATGTATTTGAACACAATTTGATACTTGAAATAATGTGTTTGAACAGAATGTAACGCTAATTAGAAAATTTGTAGTTCACACGATGGATCAACTATTTGTTTTAGTTTCGCCATTTTACAGTATTTGGAATAATATTGCAAAAAATATTGAAGACGTTATGTTTTATTGTTAATTTTAAATTTGCAATATCCTAAAACTGTAATATAACATGTCAATTTACAAATATATAAGTGCATTTCAGACACGGTTGTTTTTTCTTTCAACAAAAAAAATGTACTTGGATATGCTCAGTGGTACATATATGGCACATCGTATTCTAGCAATACTATTGTAGAGAAAAGCAAACTGAGACGTTTCCCTAATCAATTAGGTAGAGGCAACACCAAAAATTTGATGAAAAATGAAATTTCAAGAAAAAAAATAATTGGGGCTGAAAAGGGTTAATGTTTGGAAAATTGGTGCAGTATGAGCTAGAGTTAATAAAGTGATGAAGTATTGTTTTCAATGACTTAAATAGAAGTCATAAAAACACAGTAAAGTGTTATTGAATGACAAATGAACGGGTGAAGATATTATTTCGTTCGTAACTTGTTCATATACAACCATATAATACTCGTAAAATGCAGCATTTATTTCAAATTTCATATGAAAAAAGAACATTTAACGCCGCCGGTGTGTTTCGGTGACTCCTAAGCACAGCACCGCACCAAGTAAATTGTAGCAAATGATGAAAGCAAATGTCAGGTCAATCAATGAGATGAAGAAAATGATTATTCGTTTTCGTATACAAGCTCCCATCGAAGTGAATCAAGCAGCAGAAACACTACAGCCTAGGGTTACTTTTAGTTCACTTCAGAGAAATGAAAAATGATTTGTTATATTCAAATGGAAATAATTATCGAAATATCTGCGTCAGAAATAGATGATTACGCATCTCATTGAAACGGTTCAAACAAAATACTGTTTTCACAAATCATGGCAAATCATTTTTCACAAGACTTATTGATAGATGTACTAAATGTAGGATGAAAAATGCATCCAGAAAGATGAAAAATATTTTTAATTGATGTGATGCATGAATATACTCCACTCCTGAAAAATCCGTGACAACAGAGATGCTGGCTTGTCACCTAGAGAACAAAATGTCTATGTTAGGACTGTCGGGACACGAAATTTCTTAACACAATAATCAGAGCTGGTGTCAGAATATGTTTCTAGACAGCGCACCACATTTTGTCGAAATTGTAATGTAAATTTCGTTGTGAGCTCCATCACGCAAAACCACGCAGCATAAATAAAATGACTATGGACGCACAATTTATCAAGATGCTCCATATGTGTCCATGTCGCATATACAGGATGTCCATACAGGATACTAGACATCTCATTTTCTGGAGAAGAAATACATATTTCCCAAACAATTTGTTCATTTTAAACCATTTCTCTACAAAAAATAAGTTTCGAAGCAATATTAAAAAATCACACACCCTAATGCTGATCGAATCTGCTATTGCATCGAACAGCCATTTATATACTTTTTTTATGAAAGCTGTTGAATGAAAAAGTGATCACGTTGCAAATTGACAAATGCAGCATCGTGCAGCATCATGCAGCAGTTCATTGACCGGCAATTTTTCGAGGCAAAAGTCGCATAATATGCGGCTTGTAATGCCAATGCTTCAGGATCTTTAGTAATTAACTGACGTTCATGGCACAAGAACTAAAAGTATATTGTATTCAACCATAGTAACTGAATTTTAAATGAATTTTTAATGAAACTCATTGTATAATATAGTTGATCGCATTTGAGAAAAGGTCAAGTTTGGCCTTTGAACAATTACGATAATGTTCTTGACTTGTCTCTCGGAAAACTGGCCTATCGACATGATTTACTGATGTTTAAGCTAAATAGCTGCTGACCATCCACCAGTCTGCGGGGTGGAAAGCACATCCTGGTAATAATATCTCGGTCGAAACACATACCTCTGCATAGCTTTATCTTGTCTGTTCTCGGACGCGTTCATACTCGGGGCGTCAACGATGTAATCAGAGAGGCTGTTCCACATGTCGGTGAATCGATGCTAGAAGAGGTGGTCGCATTGATGAGTTGCACAGCATATTTTTATAACCATGGCCCCTAGTGTTGGTTCTCATGACAAGCAGCTAATGACGTGTCTACTAAACTGTTGGCAACAATTGTCATTTCCGTCCAAATATACAGAATAAATGTATGGAGGTTGAATTAGTAGCTGTAATTTGAGCTTTTCTCTTTCAATTTGAATCTACGAAATCATGTGATTTCCTGCACTGCACTCCTGCCGTCACTCTAGCTGCAACTTGGAAACTGGTGTCCATTTATCGGACCGAGATGCTTTAATATATATTATAACAATAATTAACTGCAAAACTTTTAAACTCGGTTGTGCAAACCACTATCTAATAAACATAAATTTTTCAAACGAAATTGGCAATACATTCATCCTGTTCGACACAAGTCCTGTACATGTCTGCTAATTCACATCTAGCCAAACCATTTGAATTTTACCCATTTACAAAGTAACTTATAATAGGTTTCTTTTCTTTAACTTCAATAAATTGCTGTTGAGTATAGTGCAATTGAAAACTTTTCAAATGTAATTTTTTATATGCATAAAAAACAGAATTAACGGCAGCTGTAACGCAAGACTATCGATGTAGCATTCAAATAGGTTTTTTCACACCAATTTTTTGGCAGATCTGAGACTTAGGTATTTGGGTCTTAAAGAAATAAAGATGATATAGAAGTTTTTTATCATCTGGACCGCATAGAACATAGAGTCATTGCACACCCTTTATCTGAAACATTTGTAGGTACTAGCGGGCCTTCATACAATTCTATCGTATCGTGCTCTATTTAGCCCTGTATGATACCAGCCCAGTCAAATATTGAAGTCTAATTAAGTTTAGCTCCAGAGTTTAATAAGGACAGAAGAAAGTTTTAATGAAGGGTGGAGTACGATAGAGAACGTGCGTGATGGCAATCTCTGCATCGACCAACACGCTTCGAGTGTCCGCCTCGCTGCCTGGCGAGCCCAAAACCGCAATGACTTTAGCCGTAGAGTTTTGAAGCACATGAAGTAATTTTCTCAATGGACTTCACTGATCTGAATACTGACTTAACCCTCTACCGCCTGACACGAGTAACTGAGGAGTATTGTCACAAGCCCACTTCCTAAAAAGGATACGTTCTAGTCAGCGCAAAATGACTTGCACTGATGACTTGCACAGTGACATAAGGCGGAAGAGGGTTAATACCTAAGATGTTTATGCCAGCTTTGGCGTCGGTATGGAGTTCTGCTGAAATATTTACAAGTAGCTATCACATGCTGCTTGTTTAGTACCATGAACGGTAGATCAAATGAAATGTTCATCAACCTTCTAGCAGCTTCTTTTAAACACGTTTATATATGCAAAAAAAAATAATAATCCAAAGTAACTCACATCCAGTGCTTCAGAAGGTAGAACAAACGCCTACCCACACCACAACTACCCGCACCACGACTTCCATGATATTAAAATTCAGAATATGTTAGTACAACACGAGTAAAAAATAGCGAATCGAATAATTTACACAGTTGTAGATTATTTGTAGAGCATAGTAGTAGATTATTCTACAACTGTGGCATCTGCTGATGCCTGATGGTTGTTTTCCATTAGCGTCAAAGCGCATGACGTTATGCTTGATTATCAATTATTCAAGATGACGAGCTTCTAGCGCCGTGACCAGCATCATGAGTCACGACACTCACGGCACGGCATGACGAAGAGCGTCGTGTGACGTGAGCATCATCATGAGTCACGATACTCTCGGCACGTCATGACGAAGAGCGTCGTGTGTCGTGACCAACATCATTAGTCACGACGAGCTTCAAGTTTCGTGACCAGCATCATGAGTCACGATACTCACGGCACGTCATGACGACGATAGTCGTGTGTCGTGACCAACATCATGAGTCACGACACTCTCGGCACGTCATGACGAAGAGCGTCGTGTGTCGTGACAAGCATCATGGATAATGACACTCATCAGCAATACAGATCACGAATTTGCCAGAGGAAGGTCAGTCCAAGACTTAACCATGACAGAAAATCCTCACAGCTACCGTAAGTCGCAAGACCTCGAAGCTCCAAAGCATAATTTTCGTCTGTGACCTTCGACCGACATTGATTTGAATTCAAATTATCGTGTCTGTAATTGGCACTGCAAGGTAACCGATCCACAGACCGACCGACCTCGGTCTAAAGTGCTGGGCCAGTAATGTCCTGCATGACCCAAGCCTCTTGACTTTGCCTGCACTCGTACTTCTCTGCAATGTACATCTGCAGTGATATTCTTATTCGCTTACGTACACGTGCGCCTCGCTATGTGAATGGCCCGCCCGCTAACGTTATAATAGTACGACGTTGCAATGTACTTCGTAACAACGCAATTCTCGCCCGCTGACATCGAACTCGTGCGTCGCGGCAATGCAGTGGCGCAGTACAATTTTCATCGCATGCGTCTTTCTTGTACGTAATTGTAAACTACACCCGCAGCACAATTTTCACCCATTGACGTCAAACTCGTTTCATCCATTGACTCGTCGAATTAACATATGTCAATTCGGGATTCTAACCTAACCTTGAAATTGTGGGCAGCCAGCCTACATTTGAGAATGTTTTCACAGACGCCGGATGTCCATAATGCAGCCTGGGACGCATGAAAATCGTCCCGGGCATGAAAATCGTCGACGCATGAAAATAGTATTTTCAAGAAAATCATGAAAAAGTGGTCCGCAGGGCTAAAATAACATTGACACAATTATAAAAAAGATTTGGTTTATGCACACGAATGACATTGTGCTAAAAAAACTCATTGATGATATTGACCAAAGAAGAATCTTCTGACATGAGAACTGGTCTTTTGAATGTAAAAATTAAATCGTATTTACGATGGAAAGTATGTATAAATTTTAAACGCACAACGGAATTTAGGTGAACGTCGATCGGTGCCATCTCTTTTAACGTAACGAGCAAGGTAAATAAAAAACTCAAGTAACACCTTAATCAACAATGCCCATTCAAAATCCTACTGAAATAAATAAAGAGTATTGGGAAACACTCATAAAAATTTTAGGATAACTTTATGAAATAAATTCAAAAATTTGCGACGCTTACCTTTACCTCAGTTTGATGAACGTCTATATGTGAGATTACATTCCTGGCAAAAATAGTGAATACTTGGTTGTATCATTTTCATAGGAACAATTCACATCCGTCATTCGAGCTAATTTCTAGGGGCAAAATTAGTTTTGAAGTGACTGATGACAACGCCCGTACTCTGCACTGCCAGTGTTGCACAAGTAAAGTACAAGTCAAAAGTCTTGTTAATCATCTTTAGAGAGGCTTTTCTTGTCAATAAATCATTCTGAACTCAATTTCGCTATTTTTAATTTTGGCCTCCTCGTCGCAACGCTACCGTAACTAGGATGAAAAGTCCTCAGCTGTTAATTGAAACCAACAGAGTCAACTGAGTAGCTGTTGAGTTTATAACGCATTCCTTTAATAGGCAGACCCGTGTTATAACTCCGGACACCTATTTATGTATTTCAACTTACATGGGTTTGGCTATGGCCTGGCTGGTTCTTATGATAGAAACCATTACACTATCGGAGAAAATAATACTGAGCATAGATAGAGGCCAGGTAATACTGTAATAGACAAGTGTTGAAACAAATCATTAAGTTTTTAAAGAGATTAAAAAATTCAATTGATAGATAAAAATGCGTGTTTTTCTTATGATGAAAACCCACAGTTGGCCCACTGATATCACTGCTACCAGAAGGCGGGGCTAGAAACATACGTAGACTTCAAATTAATGGTGAAATTAATCATACTTGCAATTGCTGACACTAGCACTTAAGGCTCGTTCCACTGGTATGTTTGGGTCTCACTGGAGTCTTCACATCACTCGTTGTACAGAAAACTCGTCTTACAGCGGAATATGCATCATGATTTTCATCGACCGTTCGCGTGAGAAAGTGATTGAGGTCATCAGGTGATTTGGAATTCATAGAAGCTCCATGTAAATGCTAATTTGTTGCTCTTCCTCTTTGATTTATCCACTCAAAAGGTGAAGGAGGGATTCTTAACAGAAGCTGGAAGCCTTGGCAAAAAAGTAAATGTGTGGAAATAGTGAACCCAGTTAGAATCAAATTACCGTCAAGTTTTAGTTGACAAAAGAATAAATATTTCTCCAACTATGACAACCATCATTTATTTCATATATTGTATTACCTAAAGCGATTGTGTTGAAATTATTTATGCGGTACGAAGAAAGCGGTTTTCATACGGAAACAGCTTTAAAATTTTGTCATGAATCATCGATCCTTTGTCTACTGACGGTAACTCTCATAAAATACCGTTAAAACCCGAATACCATTGTTAACGTATACGTCAAGTTATAGATATTAAGAGACGTACTGTAGTAATCCATGAGCCAGTGAACAAATTCCATGTACTCATGCATCAACTTATCAACAATTAACCGTCAAACCAATAAATTTAATACGAATTTTACCCCGGCAATATTAGTATTCCTAACTAAGCAGACTTCGTCAATCGTTCTCTCTCTTTAAGTAATTTAATTAGTATTTGTTGCCTGCGTTATCCCCATCGTTAGCTATCATCCAAATTCCGAGCAAAAATTTGTGTTCGGTTGTAGATGAAAACCCACAATTTCGCTTTTTCTAATTTTTCATTTTTAGATTATTTTTATTTTTTTAGTTTTTATTTTATTTTTTTATTTATCTAATCTTTTATTTTTAATCCCGGTAGTCTATAAAAATCAGCGTTAGCTAAAAAATTTTACAGTTCAGGACGTGTACGTTGCAAGGAAAAAAGTTCGCCTAGGGTTGCGCTGCCTCACCCCACGTTGCTACGCCTCACCTCACGTTGCTACGCCTCACCCCACCCCACGTTGCTACGCTTCACCCCACATTACTAAGCCTCACCCCACGTTGCTAGTTGCTACGCTTCACCCCACATTACTAAGCCTCACCCCACGTTGGTACTTGTCACCCCACGTTGCGTCGTCTCACCCCACGTTGCTACGCTTCACCCCACGTTGCTACGCTTCACCCCACGTTGCTACGCTTCACCCCACATTGCTACGCTCTACCCCACATTACTAAGCCTCACCCCACGTTGCGTCGTCTCACCCCACATTGCGACGCCTCACCCCACGTTGCACCGTCTCACCCCACGTTGCTACGCTTCACCCCACGTTGCTACGCCTCACCCCACATTGCGACGCCTCACCCCACATTACACCGTCTCACCCCACGTTGCTACGCTTCACCCCACATTGTTACACCTCACCCCACGTTGCACCGTCTCACCCCACGTTGCTACACCTCACCCCACGTTGCACCGTCTCACCCCACGTTGCTACGCCTCACCCCACATTACTACGCTTCCCCCCACTTTGCTACGCTTCACCCCACGTTGCTACGCTTCACCCCACGTTGCTACGCTTCACCCCACGTTGCTACGCCTCACCCCACGTTGCTACGCCTCACCCCACGTTGCTACGCTTCACCCCACGTTGCACCGTACGTCTCACCCCACGTTGCTACGCCTCACCCCACATTGCACCGTCTCACCCCACGTTGCACCGTCTCACCCCTCGTTGCTACGCTTCACCCCACTTTGATAGCAGGCGCGTGCGTGTAGCCGGTTGCTGGCGCAGCTTCGTGAATACTTCAAGCGCGGCCAGCATGCACGCAGCGATCAGGCTCTCTTCCATGTTTAAAATTTGACTCGCGTTAACCTCCGACGTGCGTCGGCGGTTGTTTGGCCACCGAAATAGCACCTATTATTTGAAAGCAGACTGTGAACCAATAATAGCTCGGCACTTCGAGCAATATTAATCGAGGGCAAAACTATCAACCCGATTATTAAGTTGACCAAGAAATCAATTCATGAAGCTGCGAGCAACGTTTCTACCAATGCGAGCAATGGCTCCACAATCACACTTCAACTCGTGTGCACGACATTTGGTTACTCTAAGTTTGTTTACTGATCAAAGGTGACCATTATTAGTGCAGTTTCGTATCGGACTGAAGTCTCTCAAAATCGAGTACCTAGTTTATAAACCTGTTCCCGACTCACAGGCACCGCTTGTACTTCATGTCTTTGGATCAAAAACCATTCATGACTCGGTTAATAGATTCAAAGACTATATTTCTAAAGTAAGATGCTCCTTTGTGCTTGTCTTGATAAACGTGTCGGAAGTTAATGCAAAAAAGCCGGATCTCTCACTCAGCGTGAAGCTGTTGTACGTTCCGACACCACAAGACACACCAAACACGATGACTACAAATGCTACACCTTGAGACCCATGACTGCTATGCCAATCTTTCTCACTCCTCGTCTGCGCATGCCTTGTTATGGTGTTATGCACTTGAAAAAATCAATTGAAATGGCGGAAAATTGAGAATGGAAATGACGATCACTGCAGACTCCAAGGGAAGAGATCACACCACGAGGGCAAATCACAGGGTAGCATCGAAACTTCTTTAAGCCACACATTAGCAGAGCAGTTTATATTGAATTGAATGTAGCGGTTTAGTTAAAGATGAACCAATTACTTGCGAGTCAGAACAGCAGCCAAAAAGCAAAGATAATGCTCTCCAAATCTGTTGATATTGGGAAATGCGAACCTGAAATTAAAATACTTGGAGGCACAAAATCATTCATAATATGTGGTTGTTATTTGAACTGTGCAATACTGTATAAATGTTTCATTGGTGAAAATTCTGGAGTGCAGCTCATGTTGGGAATTGCCAAAATTGTACCGAAATTCGCTTTTCCATTCAAGCAATAAAACCAAATCTGGGGTAGAGCTTTGAGGGTTCCTTCTTCAATACACGGTCGCATGTTTCCGGTCAACTGCTGGCAAGTTAGGAGAATTTTCCTGTAGAAGGCAATGCTCGATCTAACACTCGAATACTGCATTACAGCAAAGCGATCGCGAGCAATGGACTTATTTAATTAAGCTTTCTCAGCATTTTTTTATCAAATATTTATTTAAATAACTATGAGATGAGTAAGTAAAACGAGCATGAATTCGAACAACGCTGCGTACGTTGGTTATTAAGACACATAGGTATATACTTCTTCAAGGCCGGGGATACTAGCAGCGACAAAAATCCCATCCTTCAATCCAGAGTCACGATTTTCCCTAAAAGTTATGCCCATAAGTGACCAAAGCTATAACTAAAGTAACTTGAAGCTGTGACTCGGCAAAGTTTGCGTAGAAGTGTAAAAAAATCCTAGAATATGCAACCTATCAATAAAATGATTGTCAAACAAAAAAACTCATTTAGCATGAACTACTTAAGTTGATTGCGTTCAACATCGACAGGATCTAGAACTTGCTGCAGGTGACTCTCGCATAGCTCTTACCTGGTCATTGTCGAAGGCATTGCTATTATCTATATATTTAAGGGTTGCTACTACATAAATTCTGCTTGATGTTTGAGGGTAAGAAAGACAAAACAAGCCATCCGAAGATTTAGTGAGATAGAAAATTGGAGTTGCCGATGAGGCAACGCCAAGAAAGCTTAGTCCTCTGTCTACACACAACAATACTGGCGAAATAAATGTAAAGTGCACGTTTAGGTATAGATTTAATGACAACTTGGAGCGTGATCAACAAGGGCGGGTTGCAACGATATGCACGAGTCAGAGAGATGATCCTAACTAAGAAGTTCTACAAAAGTTATGAACATTAGCCCATGATAAGTTTTAGTCGCCAATCCTGAAAGAAATTAAAATTTATATGCGTCATAACTCTAAAAGTAGCCAATAATGCCAGTTCTTGGACAGCCTAAGAACTCTTAGAGGAATCCCGATTAGAGGATAAGGCCTACTCGTTGCTGACATCAATTTTGTTCAGCCTTATAATAATCGAATTCAAACACAAGACGACAGCTATTGAATGAAAAGCTTTACTTCAACCAAAATAATTGCTAATGAGTATGAAAAATAATCGTCTAAGCGTCAAAGTCTGAGAAACGAAGTCCCTTAACATTATCTTTTACAGTTCAATAATTTTGTAAAATCGTCAGAGAACAATTAAATAATACCTACCTGAATTTGTTCTCAAAATAAATGAGGTAAAAACACGTTTAAAGACCAAGTTCCAGAAGCCAAAGTCAAGACAGAAAAAAAAAATCTTCGAACTTGAAGTTTACAAGTAAAATTATTGCAGTGCGGTATAATTCCACTCCGACATACAACGGATTAAAATCCGATCCTCAACTTTAACACACAACTTAGAAGCACATGCCCAAGTCCATTAAGTATTTAGCAACAATAATATTCCTCGTACCGTGTACATATCGACACGTGCATAGCCTGTGCAGAGAATCTCTTAAACCGATACACGCTTCACAAATCCTTGAGACCAGTAAGATTTTTCACTTCTATCTAGAGACATGAATCCAGTGCTATTTTGTTGTAAATAATCCAATACAGATTTTGACAGGGAAAATTTTCATGACAGCAGTGAAGCATAACGGCTTCAAATATCAATGAAATAAATTCTATTTGATGAAGATATTTTGGAATGAAAGTACTGAAGGAACAACTGTAGGGCTGGTTTAGACTACAGCTAAACTATGTAGAACTATATATTTGAAGAACTATGAAGCTACTGCAGTAACTTGACATTACACACGGATGTAGAGAGACGATAAATATCTGCTAGTAGCGCCTTATTTGCAATGCTATCCTAAATTGTAAATAGCTTCTCATAGATTTCACCTCTAATGCTCTGAACTTCTCGACCAAGCAAACTAAAACAGTACTAGTTGCTATTTGTAAACACCAAATTTATCTTTTATTTACATAAGAATAAAATAAACTAGCGTATAAAGTTTGACGGCAGACTCTACCATAAAACATTAAGCTACTCAAGGTACTGAAGCATCTGAGAAACAAAGGGAGGATTCTTAGCAGTTGGGATGCTTGAGTACGACTTCTTCGTACGCCTGGTAGAGCTGCCGCACGAAGTCCTCCTTTGTGAGAGCGTGGCTCAGGGCCAGAACAAACTGACTCTGATTGAGTGGAGGTAATGTTTTCTGAGGTTCTTTATTGCTCAGAAGTTGCACTCGCTGCTGCAGCTGTTGTTCTATAAGCAGTTGTTGCTGCGGCTGATGCGGTTGCTTCTGCGCGAGGCGAAGTTGTTGCTGGTGTTGCATGTGCTGCAACTGCACCTGCTGCTGTAGCTGCTGCAATCTTAGCTTGTCCTGCTCATTCTTGTTGAGTATGTCTTCTTCAGTGAGGTTCATGCCTCCGTCACTGCGAGCCCCGCTGTCGCTTGAGTTGCTGTGGCTAGAGAATGTTGAGGTATTGATGCCAGGAGGGCCACCCAAAATCAACCCCAAACCCGCGTTGGGGCTACTCAAAATCTGTTTACCATCTAGCGCGCTCGTCACACTTCCCGGTACGACTCCAGTCTCGCTCATGGGCACAGTGGCCATGCCAAACCGTAGAGGGAGGTGTTGGGAATTGATGTTGGCAGCATTGGAAGCAGCCGGTTGCTTTAGCAGATCATCTTCACTGCATACTGTCATGCCAGGCATAAGCAGGTTTTTCCTGAGTTGCCCTTCCAGCTCCTGAAGTGACATGGACCCTGACTTGCTGACTCCCGCATCTCGGCTGTTGTCGGTGATTGCAGACCCAGTAGCTGGGATAGGAAGAGCCCTGGTGGAGCCGTTGCTGCACAGCACCGAGGCTTGGCCACCCACGGCCGCGGCGCCCTGGAACAGTTGCTGCAGCACTGGGTTAGCTGACTGGTTAATGAGCTCAATTGGCATCACTGAATTGGCGTTACCATTCACGTTATTCTGAGGCGAAACATGATGAGGACCTGCAGCATTTGCTGAAGGTCCAAGTCCTACACCAACTTTGGCAAAGAAATCAGCAACTGTGTTGCCTTGAGGTGATTTAGCTCCAGCATTCTCTTGTGCAATTCCAAGACTGTTATTAGAGTTAGCAATTGTGTTAACCACGTTGTTTACTTGGTGAAGGTTGGCGCTAGGGGACCTCTTGTTCTCAACAGTGTTGTCAACTTTCTTGATTTCATATTCACCATGTGCCTTGCTGAGCATTGACATTATGTTCTCGGGCGAGCTGGATGATGCAGTGTTGTGATGCATATCACTTACACGAGATGTCTTGGCTTCATTGTTTGCATCATTGGCTGGAACAAGACTGATCTCAGGTTCCTCCATTTTTATAAAATTTCCAATAGCTTCAAATATCTTAGGCACATCATTATCATCAGCAAACCAGATGCCTAAAATCTTCATCTTGTCATTTCTTAGCAAAATATAAGGGGTTTTAATCTGAGCATCACAGTTCTTTGTGATAGGCTCAATGAAATTTGATTTGGAATTTCTGTTGATGATGGTGAGCATATGACATGGCTTGGCATTACGGGTGTAGATCATCAAAGTTCCTTCAACATCAGTCTTGCTCCATGTTTCTCCTGACTCATTGTAGTTGTAGAGAGCTGTGCGGCCTGCAACTGCAACCACGGTCTCGGCATGATTGTCCACGCACCTCAGCATGTTTAGACGCAGCTGCTCTCGGAACTCTTCCATTCTGAAAATTAATAATTTATTAGTCATTTAAAATACAGGAATTTTTTATTTTTTGCATCCCTGCCTAATGGAGCTCAGACAATTTCAAAAAAAGAACCAGTCATCTCAAATTTGAAATTGACATTATCAAAATGTAAAGTATTTGATCATTTTATTGAATATTGATTAGATTTCTCCCCAATTTTTCCATACTACATACTGCACTTTACTCCAAAATAGAGCCTTCTTGGAGACAAACATTTTGATTGGTTAAAAGGTCAACAACAAAAAACTTTTTCTTTTAATTGTGCAGCAAAAGGTCCAGGCCAACATTGGTCAACCTTGTGTAATGAATGCAAGGTTCAAGTAAGTTTAAATACGTACTAAACACTTAAGATTATGATTGTAATAATATATATATGCTTGGTGCTTGTTAAACAGGTTTCTAATAATTTTCAGTCACTAAACACAGTGATGATATGGAGCTGTCTATACTCAGTTCTGTATGTTCCAAATATTCTCTTCTTTTTCCCACTTAAAGGCTACAATCACACACATGGTGCACATTTAACAGCATTGAAGCATTGCAGTAGTAAGATTGATGAAAAATTAAATAATGCCTTAAAGCAGGTGTTGCCAAGAAGTACAGTATTACTCTTAGTACCTACGTAGTACTTCCAAGCAACAATTGCTGCCCAACTATTGCTCCAAGCAAACATATGAATAAAAAGTTTCATACGCCATAATTTTTCTAAAACTGAACTTGATTACATATAAAAATATTTATTGAAAGCAAAAATTTTTATTAATAGTATTTTTTTTAAATAGTGATTAATGATTTTGCTAGTAATTTGGGGACCTAGCAAGTGCAGTTGCTAGTTTCTAATTGACAACTTTTTGGGAAAATCTGTCACAAGTTATTGGCAAATGCACTTGGCATTGATCCATTTACATATATAGGTACAAATGATCTTGTTATAAGTTTTCAATAATTTTACTTTCTGTTATTTAGATTACTTTAACTTCATATGCAATTTATACCTATATACGTGTGTTAAGTATTGCAATTCTTAACCGTCATTTGCTTGCAAGTTATTCTTGAATGCTTTGCTTTTGTAATTCATTTGGACATTTCTTCAACTTCTACACATTAATCAAGTGATTTACTCTTTTAATTGCAGATTTATGGTTCAAATAGTTGCTGATTTTACCCAAATGTTATATTGTTCATTTAATTACATTTTCTGTTTTCTTAGTTGCAGCATGCAACAAGCTTGCTATCATTCAAGAATCTAGTGAAGTGATTTATATGTTGTGTCAGTTTTAAAAGATGCTTCCAGCCAGGATTATTATTATTATTATCATCAAACTAAAGACATTATTGATTATATTGTTGATTTACAGTTTAATGATGGAGAACTGGAACCCTGACTATGCTTGCTATCCCTAGTCCAAACATTTTAAATCCTGAAAAAACTATCTATCTACTATCAACAAATTTCATAGTATGCAAATTTACATTTAATGATTTAAAGGGAGCGTCTGGGGTAAAATTTATCTCGGCTATTTACAGATGGATCACTCTGAAACTTCTTACACATATGTAAAACAGAAATCTAACCTTTTTTGTTCTTGGGAATTTTTTCAAAATAAATGAAAAAAACATGAAAATCTAAGAAAACAGCCAAAAAAGGGGGTACCATAGAAATCTATATCCTCCTAGGATTTTCAAGGTACAACATTGAGACACATATCATTTGATGCGTAAAGACCATATCTATAAGACGCTGTATGCGTTTTTGGAAATTCTTGTTTTTGTGGGTGTGTGGGCATTTTTCATAAATTTTTCAATTTTACCCACCACACCCTCCTTTTTGCAGAACAAAATCCAAACTATAACGAAATTAGAAAAACGCCTACAGCGATTTGTAGATCTTTTTATTGCACATCAAATAGTTCATGTCTCATTGTTGTAGCTTAAAAACTCTAGGAGATAGGTTTGCCGTGAGAGAGGTTTTCAGGTTTTCAAACTCTTCAGTAGAGGCAAAAAACCGAGGCGCGCTATGTAAAGGCATGTAACTTAGCTTAGATACCGAAAGTAAGCGTTATCTCAGTCAGGTCAATACAGTATAATTACAGAGCGTAATTAAACTATATGATACAAAATATGAATACAGCTATCCTTTGATTAACGCGGTTAATAAATCCCCGAGTTTTACCGTGTTAAGCAAAACTGTGCTAATCAAACTTAAGAATATATGGGAATAATTATAATGAATCCTCAAAAATAGCAAAGGAAAGGAAAATTATGTAGTTTGATAAAAGTGAGCAGTAGATATGGCAGCGATCTTGACTAGTTGTAGGCTAACAAGTAACTAGCCCTTTACGCACTGAATTATGTTTCGAAAGTGAAAAAACAATCTGAATTACTTTTCAGATCACGCGCAGTCTTTGTGTTAAACTGGCAGTAGCAACGCGCCTACTCCATTGAAGGTCGTTCGAACGAGTTCACAACATGTGACGCTACCGTCACACTCGCGGCTAGATTCCAAACATGTAATTACTCTCGGTAGAAGCTTTTATTTACTGTGTGAAGAATTCGTCACACCAGGGCTTAAAGGGCTAGAGCACCGGCATGGCGAACTTACCGGCGAACGTTGCCAAACTTGATCATTTGAGTTATGAACAAGACAAGGCAAGGTTAAACCGACTCTGTAGTCAGCACAAGTTCCTACGGAACGGGACCTTATTTAAAGAATTATGGGCTGAAATTCATAAAGTAACAACATTTGGCGAATTTTTCCAAAAGTCGTAACAAAAGTAACAACATAAGATCTAATAAGCAAAAAGTAACACTTTTGTTACGAACGTAACACCTCTGGCTAGAGGCGGGAAAATGATGCTTTGTGAAAAAAAAAGTCGCGCTAATCTAAACTGGCACTGCGTAGATTAAGGGTAGGTCGCAAATTTTTTTTCCGCGTTAATCAAAACCGCGGTATTCAAAACCGTGCTAATCAAGGGATTGCTGTAGTAAACTGGCACTGCGTAGATTAAGGGTAGGTCGCAAATTTTTTTTCCGCATTAATCAAAACCGCGGTATTCAAAACCGTGCTAATCAAGGGATTGCTGTATATACATTTGCAAGATAAGTCAATGATCTGTCATTTATTTTTGCTTCATTTGAGCAATTATGGTTTCCAAATCTGGGTGTGTTATGTTATGTCATGTATACCTACTTTGAATGTGCAAAAATTATAACTATCATATGAAAATTGTTACGTAGGTTATCATAGCACGAATCGCAATAGAGTATCAAGATTGCAGTTCTGCCACCACCCTTCATTGAACTATCCTGCCTATTTTCTAAAATTCAAAGATCTCTCTTCCAGCAAACTTTGCGAAATTCATTAGCTGCATAAAATACTCTCTGCTGTGGTGTTAGAGTTCCGGTTGACATGACATCCGTTTGCTTGTTTGATGCTAATTTTGTAAAGGTTGCTTCAGAAAATTAATCATTGCCATTCCCATCTTCCACCCTCAATTTAATGTAGCTAACGATATTGAATGGCATTATTCATGCAAATCTGTATCTCACAATATCTCGAGGAGTTCTTCTTAGTTTAAGAATAAAGGTTAAAACCAAAAAAGTTGCATAAAACATTTTACTGAATAGAAGTCCTAGATAAACAAAACAGAACGTTTTGGGCTATGCCCATCATCAGCTAGTAGAATACATCTGGAAATACATGGAAATCAATTTTAGTACATAAATTTAGAAAATGACAAGGAAAGAAAGGAAAAAAACAACTATTGACCTAGAATCAAAAGAGGAAAAGAGCTGGATTGGTTATTCAACTTAGGTTTAAGTTTATGGATGTAAAGAGATTCTAAAATTCATAAATCGGTTTGGCTGCTAGCGTTACAAAGAATTTTAAATTGATCGATGGACACGGGAGGATCAAGCATGGTGCCAATCCATAGGTTATTCAAAAGAACCTGTTCTTATGTCATTTTGAACCGATCAACACTTCTTTATGGACCGATCGCAAAACACACCTTCACTGGCAAAAGCTTTCACACTTCTGAAGAAGGTGAGCTGACAGCTACACTGGCCGTGGGCATGGGGCGTGGGTGGACCTAATTTGAATTTGAATGCATGCATCGATTCAAAATCCTATAGACTGTAATAGACATAGTATACAAGTCATAGAGCGTAAATTTTTAATATCTATAAAAAAATGTACGTTTCTGCATGTATTATAATGCTGTTAACATTAGCAAACTTTGAATTATCTCTGATGCAAGAAATACTTGCTTAAATCATTTTATTTTCAATATAAGCGACTGGATGCAACAATCGGTTCGCAAGAATCAACATAGCCCTGACAGCAGAAATTTTGAATTTTTGATTGACCTTAATTTCTAAATTAAAATGTATTTAGCCAGTATTTCTTGCATCAGAGATACTGTCTCGTTGCTGACGGCCTGACGCGTAGTGAAGTGTTTTGAGAGTCATGTGAAGGCAACAGAACTTACGTAACGCATACGGTATTTTTTTATAGTTTTTCATTTCTCGATGCGTCCTTAAAGTGTCGGAATATACCGCGTTTACCCTATTCCAGATTGCCTAAGATTTAACTTTGTCTTATGAATCTCAAAATAGAGGAACACTATCTGGAAAATTGGGCAGAAAATCCAGAAATAACCTGTAAATTGAACAAAAATGTCTGTGAATCTGGCCAACTTCAACCATTCCTATAGCTTCTTCAGAATTTTTTCAAAGAAAAATTGCCTAGCTACTTTTAAACACAATTTTCAAAAATCTCCTCATTCTCCTGTGAAACAGAAATGATTGTATTTACCCATAATTTTAGGAAACTTATGCCTGATATTTCTAATTGAAAAAGAAACAAACATTACCCATTTCTTTAGTTCAAACCTCAGCCTCACTCAGTGTCAGTGAGCCTGAGAAATTCTATAGGTAGTTGATATAAAAGAAAATAGTATTAGGAGTTTGAGATTTTGGACAGATCAGTCATCACTCATCAGTGGCTCAGAGTCATCAGTGCATCATTCCAGGTAGTACATTCTTCGAAAGTTAAGATGTTAACCAGTTAATTTGACAGTGAGCGTGTAAAGCAAAGTGAAAAAGTAGAGTTGACATAGGCAAATACCTAGCAATGCACTGGGAAACGAAAACGAGTCCATAATAACATTCAGTTTCACTGTCATACGAGAAGGGTCAATTATTTCATACCATACGTAATTAAAATGCGCAATCATTATACCAGTAACTCACTTGTACGAAAGACTTGTGTTCAGAAACTCCCTGAGTTAAAGACGACAATAATTTTGCCACAATTAACTTGATGGTGGAAGCAACAATAAAATAAATGGTGCAAGACTGGCGAACGAGATCTAAACAATTAGGATTTAGGAACGGTACTGTCTGAACTGCATTCAGAAGCTATGTCACATGGAGCGTCTTTTGACCGTCACCTCTTGTAAATAAATGTTATTGATGAGCATTTTAGAAAAATAGATTTTAAAATAATTTTAATGTCTTATATTTCGTGGATAATTTGAAAAAGGAAAATATTCTATTCAGGCTTATATTTTTTATTATTTTCTGATTCGTCCGTCAGAAATCAGTCCCTTTGCTACTACCCAACGTTCGACTTGCTATTAATTAATGTTTTTTGTTCAACATATTGCCTAATTATACCACCATATTTAGTGGTGCATACAAATAATCTATCAGTGTAAATTCGACTGGGAAGTTACCTTAGCCTGTAACGTCCGCATATCTGTCGGTTTGATTGTTGACATAGCTAGCTGCTAACCATCCGACGTGCCCTAAATGCCAATGAAATTATAATTTACGTTGCGAATTAAAACACAAGGAAGATTTTTATTTGCGTAATATGAATATGTGTTAATTATACTATTTTAATATTCTGCCGACAAGATTCTCATCGCTGAGCATTATAGATAAGTAGGTGTACAATGAATACCAGACATTTATATTGGCTAACTCCTAGGCGGTACATATTCATTTGATGTTGGTTGAGAAAAGGTAAGGTTCGAGAGGTAAAATATTAGAGCAAAGCTGCAAAGGCTAGAACAAGAGGGTAGTTGGTGTTAAGAGTAAGATGAAAGCAGGAGAAATAAATTCAAAGAAAAGTTATTTTATCTGTTATTGCTGCGTTCCATTTATTGCACTGCAGTTGTTGATATTTTTATCGCACATTGGGGGGCTGTTGGGTCATATTCGTATATAACTGATTTTTATATGTTTTTCTATATGTTATTATCGCTTCTATATATTTATATACGTTATTAATATTGTATTGTTCGTTTCATTAAACCTTTCTAGCCCTCGTTCGCACCAGCCTACTCCTCTCACTCATCCTCGTACGATCGAGGGATCAATTGTACAAATTTTTAGCGCGCCCTCCCATGTCAGTGGAAGAAATGATTCAGTTTCACCTAAATGATAAAATAAAGAAACCTCTAAAAAATATTGAGTTTATTAAATCGTAACTGTTTTGAGGAAAACACCAAAATCTTGCGAATAGTGAATTGGCCCGAGCTGCTGCCCGATGGAAGTCCTCTGAATCGGGAGCAGGAGCTTCACCTGGCCACAATTATATTGTAGTCAGGTAGCACAGATAAACTGACGAGCTAAAACGTTTCGTGCAGTCCATCCTGCCACAAAAATACCAGCTGACTTAAAAGAATTGCTTGCGCCTAATAAATGTCTTAAAGATTAGAGCAAGCCGTATACTGTGGTTTCCATTTCAGGCAATTCCTAAGCAAATTAATTTGTAAACCTAGCACCAGCAGCTGCATTCTAAAAAATTGTCACCTTAAATTAAATGTTAAAATAAATTGGTAATCATATCAAGTTTGAATGCAGTTGAAATACAAGTAGGGTTATATTATTTGGGTGAGATTAGATATGAAGCCAAGCCAGTTTTCCAGAATGTAAACTGGCCAGAGCTACAAATGGCCACAACCTCTGAGCTTCATCATAGGGTTAACCAATCTATAGCATTCGGTCCCCTCTTGAGCTCACGCTAAGATGCATCCACCGTCAGTAGACAATCTGTTGCTATCGCTCAAGGATCGTCTCAGAAGTGCGAGTTTATTAACTAACGTCCCACAAAAGCTCTGATTTTAATCGGCAAATAAATTGGCGTTCAGAAATCAGATGGCTTCCAGGGACGTTCCAGGGCATCACATAGTTTGATTAAAATTAAAGGATACGCTGGTACAGGAAAAGACTCTGGATAATGTTATTTAAGAGAAGAATTAGGATGAACTACTGAACGAGAAAAATTAGCATGAGCTGATATAAAATAATATGTAGGATTAGCTGATATAATACGAATACCACGTCGACCAGGAGAAAATGTTGATTGCTACACGAATTGTGCCTGAAGATGAGGAGGAGAGAGATAAAATAATGAACTGAATTAATGCAGGTCTCATGGGAACATATTCTGTAAGATTTATGTGACGCGGCGTGATTGAATGAAATTAATGATATAATAATATTAGAATGGAACATGGCGTCGAAAAATTTTTATTTATCAATCAGGTGATTTCGCCAGGGCCAGCGTTCATCCTTAACTATTCTCTATATAACGTTAAGATAACGATGCAATCTTACGTCAAGATTTGATAACGATGCTATCATAGATGAGACGTGTATTGCTCAAATGACAGTGACATCCCACAGCTAAGGGCTCCACTGCAGTACATTGTAAGGAGTTTTGGGGCGAAAGGTTTTTGATTATAGGCTTATAGTTCACTGGACTTATGTACGGGACTTGTTTGGTGTAAGTAGATTATGAAAGCGTTAAGGAATACGTGATAAATAATGGCGATTAATCGGGCATTGTCAATCGAAACACTGTCCAAATTATGTAACGGTTTCGGCATGACCCAGTATTGAGTTGCAGTACTCGTGCGTTTGTACGAATCTAGGGACATATGCACATATCTATTCGGGTTTTCGTAATGTTCACCGTCAGTTGAGTAATGCTCAATACGTATCACATGATGAAATTCATTTTTATTTCTTTCCTTTCTCTTGGTATTTTATTTGATGCTTGTCTCCCAGAAGCTCGAAAAAAGTTATTTCGCCCCCACTGGGCCGTTTGATGATATACGCTGCCAAACACGATTCAAAAAGCTAAAGTAAAATACAAGATTTGCCAAGAAATCGTCAAGATACTAGACGATTCCTTGCTTGATGTCGTAGCACCGATGACTTGTGGAAACGTTAGAATGTGGAAAAAGCGGCAGAAGTTCGCCTAGATAAGGAGCCATTGAAGTAGCCTTAAGAGGCATTGTGTGTTTGTGACAGCCTCGAGGCTTGGCTGGTTCCTATGTTATTTCTTCACCAAGTAGGATCACTTTACGCCAGGCAGATGATTCAGGCCACAGCTCCGCTGTGTCGCTCGTTTCTGGCAGTGTACTTACCAATGAAGATTTATACATGTATTTGTAGTCCTCATACCGAGGCGCTCCGCTACCTTACTTAAGTAACACAATTACCATCTCGATGGTAATAAACAAATGTATAGCTCGTTTTATTTAAATTATGTCTAAATATTTTACAGTGATAAGGCTACCAATAACGTTAGATTTCAATGACCGCACGTTCGGTTACCAAGTCTGAGCCCGTAACTACGCATCAGCAACGACGCATGTTCGCTTTTATGCCGACATATCGTCCACGTCACACTTTTCACTACGTCTCACTGGCAACGATATCCAATTCACTGGATAAACTCGTGACTAAATGAATAATGAATGTAATTGAATTTGCTACATATCAAAATTTATTTCTATATCGTCAATATTCATTGGTTGCATGGATACCTAAGTTGGTCGGGAGCGCTGCCGTAGCCCAAAAATTTGACTCTTAAATCAGCCCAAGAGCCAATACAGACCCTCTACATGCAATAGAAATAGTCAGCCTAAATCCTATGCAGCTGTTCTTACTTGCCTCATCTCGCCACACCAGCTTGAAACAAGCAATGCCTCAGCCCAGAAGCTGTTACTCCAAACGGATTACGCCCAATAGCTCCTACACCAATGATTTAAGCCCATACCATCACTTCTTACAAATGCCGTAAGCCACAGGGTCCGCAGACCGCACCAGACTGCCGTAAATGGGAACGGCCCCGTACCGGACTGTCGCATCACCTTACCCACTTCGCAGGCGTAAGCCCTGCCCTGACGCTCACCAGCATCATCTTCCTCCACACTTACGCCCTTCTCTCCTCCTTTCCGCGAAAGGGTTAGGTTAGGTTAGGTTTGGTTAGAATTCTTCCGCAAGCTGGTACCGAAAGGAGGGGGAGCAGGGGGTAAGCGTGGTGGTTTAGAAGCACTGTGGGTTTAGCCACTTTAGCACTGTGTCGCAGGGCGTTCTTTATCGAAGGTGGGGAAGGGGCTAGGCTGCATGGAATAGAAATATTTTGGGGTTTAGCGTGTGGGTTACGACCATTGTTTTGGCGGCTTGCAGCTCATTGGCTCGCTGGTTTACATCCATGAAGGGGTTTGGTCCCTGTGGCTTTCAGCAAGTAATCATGTTGGCTAATTTGCTCTGCAGCATGCTTGCGCACGGAGAGAAGTATGAAAATTATGCTGGTATTGGGCAATGATGGGCTATTTCAGTCGTCCCAGTTGGTCGGAATGCAGCCATTGCCAGTCTGTGTGAGCAACAATTTCTTGCATACTGGCCTCATATAAAATATCGTTCACACGCAGATTTTCCAGCAGATGGTGAATCAATGAATTTATTTTAGAGTCTCTCGCTGAAGTGAATCTAAACGTTGATAAAACATCACAATTTCACTTTCGTCTAGGAATCTCAACACGGCCCCAGCAACGATGGAGTGTGAAGTTTGTTTCGAAGAATACGACTCGGGCAACCACAAGCCGCTCTGCCTGGCATGCGGCCACATGTTTTGCTTCTTATGCATCTCGAGCTTACCAAATGATTTCGGGTCCACCACAAAGTGCCCTAAATGCAAGAAAGTAACATTCCAACCTGTAGATGATATGTCAGTTGTTTATGCGTTGATTCCCTCTGAGAACAAACCTCAACGGGCTTCGAGATCCCAGGCAGGGAGGTCGTGCCCTCAGCATCAGAAAACGCTGGATTACCTGTGTGTTGACTGCATGGAACTCGTGTGCTTCAGGTGCTTCAAGACGACACACGCCAAACACGCAGTAGAGTTGGTGGAAGACTTGCTTCAGGGAGTTGAAGCTGTTGACGCTAGAGCCGTAGTACGGACTAAGATTAGCGGCAAACTTGAACCAGTTAATGACATGTTGAGTTGGATTGATGAACTCATGAACCTGAATACTGATTTGAAAAAGTGGAAAGATTCGCTGCAGGACCAGAAAAAGACTATTGAACAAGACCTCCAGGCCTGGGACGGTTCAGTCACAGAAAAGGATGAGAACAAGAGACGCAAGTACGAGGAAATTCTCAGTCGTCTTAAATCGAAACCTGTGGGAATTTCAGAGCTACCAGAATTCAAAGCGAAGTTGGATGCAGCAAGCCGCAAATGCGAAGTAAAGTGCAATAACTTGGCGTGACATCCGTGGTCCTCTCCCTTTCCGTGTTCGTAATGTGTTTTACGGGACATAAATGGATAAACGGGAAATGTGATAGAAGCGAAGTACATTTACTTATTGATTGCAGAAATGCGCCTTAATTCCCTGTAGTGATCTATCGTATCGACACGAAGAATGTTAATAAATGTTTGATAATCGTGAAATATTATTTATTAATCTTTTTAAGCCCATACTTATCATCACCCCTTGCCAATGTCGAAAATTAAAATGTGAATTAAATAAGAGTCGTTGATTGCTAAAACAACAACATTGGGGCTCTTTCTGCATTTTATTTAAAAAAACTGATGAATCAATATCTCTTAAATTTATATAAGTATCTTGATCATATTGTAGTATGTTGAAGCCATCTCCTTTTATTACGCATAAAATTTAACACAGTCACCATTATTTGAAACCATAATGGACGTTTTTCTAAATTTTTTGAAGCTTATGAAAAAATGATGATACGCTGCGATTTGCTCCTTCAATATCCAAAATTCTGAAAAAATGTTCATGGCTAAAAGTATCTTACAATTCATCCTATTTTATTGTAGATGTAAAATTTATTCGTATTTCATGCTCGACTTGTGGTGGGACAAGGTAATGCGACACTATATTACTAGGCACGCAATTTGAACATAAATCATGACTATGGAATCATTTAGCAAAAATAGCTACTTCTTGGCAGTCGTATTTCGGTTCCTATAATGTGAGACTAGCAATTTGTTATCAATAATGATTTACAGAAATGCTATTATCTTACCAGTCCTCAGCCCACTTGGGCCACACGACAGATTTCTTTATATAACCTGTACATAATATATTATCTCTATGGCCAACTTCATTTAAAACAATATCCCCGAAAAGTTTAGCACAATTTTCTTCCTGCCTGTCATTTCTGATTTCCACCCCAGGCAACGTTGGCCAGGCAGAGGAACCCACCGCAAGTCCAAGTCAGCCAAGTCAGCGGTTTCTATCCTCCTCGTCTAACTCCGCAGCAGCCTGTGGCGTTAGAAAAGAGGATCTATAGGAGTTGTAAACTAACCTTACCTAACTTAACCTAACCTAATTCGGATAAGCATCAAAGGTCTGCGAGAAAAGCCTCCAGTTAGTCATGCGATAATGGTGGAGAGTCGGGGTAAGTGTGGGGGGAAGAAGATGCTGGGGGACAGTAAGGCAGGGAAACAGTGACGCGGGGTTAACGTCTTGCGGAGTAAGTAAGGTGATGACGCATTACCGTTTGGTACAGTTCACATTTGCGACAATGCAGTGTGGTCAGCGGACACTTAGGATAACAGCATGTGTAAAAGTGATGGTATGGGTTATACTTATAGAGCATTGGAGAACAACTTATTGACCGTTAACTATGTGGAGTAGCAGCTTGTGTGCTGAAGCAGTGTTGGTTTTGAGCATTAATTTGCTGGTCTACGGCTGCGCACCCGGCGTTAGTGAACAGGTACAGGATGTACAGCCGTAGACCAGCAAATTAACGCTCAAATCAGCCCTGGAGCCAACATCAACCATCTAAAAGCTATAGCTATTGACCTATTGTCATCCTGGCACCTAAGCAGCTGTAGTCAATTGACCTGTCTCATCACACGAACTTTAAACCAACACTGTTTCAGCACACAAGCTGCTACTCCACATATTTAACGGTCAATACGTTGTTCTCCAATGCTTTATAACCCATACCATCACTTCTTACACATGCTGTTATCCTAAGTGTCCGCTGACCACACTGCATTGTCGCAAATGTGAACTGTACCAAACGGTAATGCGTCACCACCTTACTTACTCCGCAAGACGTTAACCCCTCGTCACTGTTTCCCTGCCTTACTATCCCCCAGCATCTTCTTCCCCCCACACTTACCCCGACTCTCCACCATTATCACATGGCTAACTGGAGGCTTTTCTCGCAGACATTTAATGCTTGACCGAATTAGGTTAGGTTAGGTTACAACTTGTATAGATCCTCTTTTCATAGCGTAATGCAGTCAAGTGAGCAGAAACTATGAAAAGGCGTCCGACAGTCGGTGCAAAAAGGCGGGGAGACGGGGTAAGCGTAGAGGTAGAGTTATGCTGGGGGAATAACAGCTGCGACGAACGGACGGGCTGCAGTGCTGGCTGTGCACCAACAGCGCTGTGGCGTGGGGAGTTTCTTACCGAAAATCGTGAGGTTAGACGGCATGGGATAAAGCTGTTGGGCTGTTTTAAATACGGCGTAGAGCGATTGTATTGGTTGCTTACTTCTCATTAGCTCGCTGGTTAATTCCCATGAAGGGGATTTGTACCTTTGGCTTTTAAAATATAATCCCTTAATCCACTCTGCCCATTAGCAGGCTTACGCACGGAAAGGAGTATGAAAAAAATGCTGGTTGCTGGTGAAAAACCTGCTTATAATAATAGATCCTTCTTGTGATCCAACTTTATTCTGCTTATGATAAGAAATCCTGCTTACGATACAGCTTTGTTCTGCTTATGGTAGATCCTGCTAATGATCCTACCTTCTTCTTCTTTGATTGAAGATCTTGCTTAAGATCCTGCTTTGTTCTGCTTTTGATAGGAGGTCCTGCTTATGATACAGCTTTGTTCTGCTTATGATAGGAGATCCTGCTTATGATACAGCTTTGTTCTGCTTATGATAGGAGATCCTGCTTATGATCCTGTTTGTTAGCCTCCTTTGTTCTGCTTTTGATAGAAAATCCTGCCTAAGGTCCTCGTTTGTCCTGCTGAAGAAGGAAATTCCTGAATTATAATTTTTAGTATACAATCGATTATCAATAAATTAAAATAATTTAGAATTTGGGAACCAAAAAGCTGATATGATCCGAGTACAAAGTCGACCAAGAGAAAATGTTGATTGCTATACGAATTGAGCCTGATGGCTTGGTGGAGATAGATAAAAAAATATAACTCAGTACTCACTGCAGTGAGTGACAGAGAGCGCATTTTCTCGTCGACGAAAACTTGAGGTCACAGACGGACGGACAGACGGACGGACATGGCGAGCACAATAGTGCATTTTTTCCATAAATGAGAAAATGCGCTAAAAAGAACTGAATTAATGCAGGTCTCCTGGGAATAAATTCTGTAAGATTTCTGTGACGCAGCGCGATTGAATGAAATTAATGATATAATAAAATAAGGAAGGAACATGCATCGAAAATTTTGAATTTTTGAATCAGCTGACTTGATCTGGGCGAGCGTTCATCCTTCATTATTTTCAATATAACGATGCTATCTTACGTCTGGTGTTGCTCATATTATGCATTATTATATATCACATTATTATTATTATTATATTGCTCATATGCGACACCCCCAGCTAAGGGCTCCACTGCAGTTCATTGTAAGGAGTGTTGAGGGTGAAACCTTTTTTATTATAGGCTTAGTTCTGGACTTATGTACTGGACTTGTTTGGTGTAAGTAGATTATAGAAGCGTTAACGAATATGTGATTAATTATGGCGATTAAGCGGGCATTGTCAAGCGAAGTACTGTCCAAATGATGATACGATATCGGCTAATACCTAAATGTTGATTCGCTGTATTCCTGAATTTGTATAAATCTAGGGACTTTCCGGCTTTCGTACTTTTCATTGTCAGTTGGGCATTACATAATACGTATTACACGATGAAATTTATACCTAATTATTTCCTTTCTCTTAGTATTATATGTGATGATTGTCTCTCAGAAGCTCGAAAAAAGTTATTTCGAAACGTTGGAAAGTTTGATGATTTACGCTGCCAGACTCGATTCAAAAATCTAAAGTAAAATACAAGATTTGCCAAGAAATCGTCATGATACTAACTAGACGATTCCTTGCTTGCTTGATGTCGTAGTAGCGATGACTTTTGGAAATGTTAGAATGTGGAAAAGTGGCAGAAGTTCGCCTAGAGAAGAAGACATTGACGTAGCCGTAAGAGGCATAGTGAGAGCCTCGAGGCTTGGCTGCGGTTCCTATAGGATTTCTTCACTAAGTAGCTTCACTTCTACTCTAATCACAGATGAGATGACACTCGGAATTTTTCAGCATATAATTACGATTAAATATTTAATTAATAAAGTATGCAATTAATTTAATTTTCCATTTATTTAATTACAGTCTGTGGCATTAACAAACAATATTGTCATTATTAAATAAATAATCTCCCACAAACAGAGGGAGAACTTATTTTCCCACTGATAGGCATGCCCAGCATTTCTTGATAAGACTCCTAGTTGTGGATATACATGTGCCACCAAAAAAAATAGTGTAAAACGCGCATGCTCTTTATGGAGTACAAAACCGAAAACAGTTCCGATTAAGGCGTTGTGAACAGAATGCGGGGACACAGATGTAGTATATTACTTAGCTGTCACCGCACGAGGATACTTGTACGTAGGCATCTCTCAACGAGAAGTGAGGAAAAAGAACTGCTAGCGATCTGCCGTAGCCAATTAGCTCTAGACGACCGCATACCTTTCATCGGCCACCTAAACCCCGCCCTTTGCCCAAAATTTCGCGCTGGCACATTATCACCTTACAAAGATCACCTACTCTAGCGTAGCAACTTCCCGATGTGACGACATTGATTTCACTCCGTGGCCCGGAAGACGTTGTAGCACTTAAATAGCTGCGCTAAAAGTTAATCAAACAAATATGTCTCTCATTTATTAAAATTTTTATCGATTATTTCATATCAATAGCAATAGGCTATCATTAACATTACCAATCAATGTCAATACGTTCTTCAACCCTGACTACCAAGCCTAGCCCGTAACTACGCATCCGCAACGACGCATGTTCACCACTTTTGTCCCAACGTGTCGTCTGCGTCGCACTAATCACCATCCAGGCTTCATTAACAACAATATCCAGTTCACTGGACTATTCAAGCTCCCCAGTAAATTGATTATGAACAGTATTTGATTTGCTACAAAAATATATTAATCGGCATTACGAACTAGATTATTTTACACTGTTCCAATAATTTAGTGCATATAGAGAGAATTCGATTAATCGCAGCATGACCGCAACAACGGCAGAATTCTGAGTTTATTTCGAGGTACCACTCAATCAACCACAGGTCACTACGCCAGAATTGCGGCGGCCATGTGCACACGTTCTGCTTCTTTTTCATCTCAAATTCACCAAATATTTATGAAATAAAAAGTGGTACAACAGCAAAAAAACAAACATCCCAAAATATTGATAAAATGTCGTTCAAATACGCATTAATCACTTGCTAGACCAAACCCAGTCGCCTTTTTTTTTACCTTGAGAACCCGAGGTGCCGTACTTGTCTCATCAGAAGGCTGGAGCCACGAAACTCCGTGCATTTTTAAAATTAAGTGCTGCAAGATCTCTAATCGATCTGCTTCAGAGAGTTGAAATTGTCATAGACTCTGGGGCAAATATATGGACCAAGTTGCAGGAGAAAAAAAAAGTTTTCCTATCCGAGCCATTTCAATTGATAGTACCATCAAACAGGGAGCTGTTTTAACTAATGGACGTATTCTCTACTAAAACAGAAATATCAATGAAAAAGCAAGATCTCCGAGCATGGGATGACTCGGTCAGCAGGTCTGATGAGAACAACAGACGAGTGCGGCACCTCGTCTGTTGATGATAAATGAATGATAAATAATGATCGCCTGATAAATCGTCTGTGATGGAAGCATCGCGTTATTCAAGGATAACGGAAATGAAACGCTTGTTGGACGCAGCTGGCATTAAATTCTCTTACCTGATAGTTAGTGAAATCATTCTCAGAAATTTCATTTTATTGATAGATGTCTTAATTGATGAAATTTTATCTGATAGCTTAGGAATTCATGAAGAATCTGAATAATATTCTTCCGCAGAAGAGTTGAACGATACAAATTCATGCAACCGAGTTTGTGTTGGAGGATACCCATGAACTAGTGCATCCAGTAAATGATCATACTTCCATATTTATTGTCTCATGTAGTCCTGTGTACATGATGAGTAAAAATTAATGCTCTGTCGAACCGTCACAAGCTTTTAAGACCGAAACTCTCAATATGACCTCTATAAATAAGACGTTCATGCGGAATATGAAATTGACCATACTTTATTATTTTCACCGTTCTATCAAACGAAGTGCGAGTTGCTCAGATATAGATGATATGCCAGAGATTTGAGAATTGTGTTATCCCGAATACTGCCATAACGTATCATAATGAAGTAATTATTTCTGATTAATGAAACTTACAAATCCATTTTATACATTTAACGCACGTTCAATTCCCGATCTGAATATTTAAAGAATTAAAATTTTCTTAATCAAAATTTCAATACATATACGACAATTTTAATTTTAAATTCAAATTTCACCTCTCCCGATAGAATTTCCGCTGCACATTACTCATGTAGCAACATCCCGCCTGACTTCTTGAATCAGACCTCCTAAGAAACAATTCATTCTTGTGTTAACTTTGTCATACCCGTTTTACTCCTTGTCAGTTCATCCCCAGCTCTGTACCTGTAAACAATAAACTTGCCTCACACCTTACTCCAGCCTCTCCCTAGCCTCTGAGTGTCTTGAAAACCTTTTTTCCCGCATTATCAGTTCAATCTTTACACTCTATACCCCCGATGAAATTGAGAGTTCTCATTCTGCAGAGGTGCTACAATAGCGCTCTCTGGACGAATCTGCCGCGAGGTTAGGAGTTGTTCGGGCATGTTATGTATGGTCCCTTGCTTGCCATCCTACTTTATCTAAAATATGTACTTGCAAGAAATGCTGGGAAGTGAAAAAAATGAAAACCTGTTTTAATTTCTTTCATTTGTCTTTTCTTGTAAAGTTGTAGGAGTCGAGACAGTAAAAACGACTGAAGATGATTTATATTCAGACGCAGATAATTTGCATTTAAGTGATATTCACAACGAGGGTGACTGAAGCGAGGTGCGGCTTGAACGGTCTCCTTGCAACGGATATGGAAGATTTTAGTTGGTAATAAAATCAATTTTGGTTTGAAATCGACACTTGATGGAAATGATGTGATGCGTTGATGTAGCTTCATCAAGGGCGTTGAAGAATATGCCCGGTTTTGGCCTAACGCCGAGGACGTTTCCTTGTGGCACGCCGCTCTTCTCTGTTGCCCAGTGTGATGAGGCTCGGTTAATACTGGCATTTTGTTATCCACCTGAAGTGGCTGCATTCAGACGCGTTGCTCGTTATTTCTTTTATCTTACTACCCGAATAGATTACCTGCTTTCCATCGCTGCGACTTTGTCTGGTAGCTCCTGCTCGCCAGATTTCAGTTCGATAAGGCTTCTAAGAAACTTCGACACTGGCTTGTTACATTGCCTGGAACAGAAATAGAGAAGCTGTGGGTTGGTTCTTTCATCATATTTTTGATTAAGCGTTAAGCTTGGTCATAAATTTGCTCACAATTGCATTGGTATAATACAGGGCAGATTTCTCATTGGAGCGCCTTCCCCCTTCACAAAAATTTTCTTAGAATCGTTTCCTCATTTGACCAATGCAGGTGGAGGAACATCGCTCTTTTTCTTCTTTTCCTTTACTGCATCAACTCCTCATTTACCACTACTATCTGCAACTTCATCATTTCTTCACTTCCAACTTTGTTCTCTGACGCTGCTCTCAATTCATATTTTTCAAGCGAGATGTGACGAAATCGAAGAATAGATTCAAAATGCGCCAGTAATAATCGGAAGTCGTTCTTATGGTCCCTTTACGCACGTTCAGAGGCTGACAAACTCTGACACAGCTTGGTCGTCGCTGACGCCCGCAGCGAATGCCCGCACACGGCTCAACGGGAGCGCAGCCGTGCACCACAAATTTTGTACACCAATAAGCCCTGAATCGAACGCCTTGGATCTTTCCGGACATCCACCAATCAGCCGTGAATTGCGGGCGTTCGACCGAGGGCTGGTTCGACGCACTGCCTAGATACGGACGGCTTGGTGGCGGATATCACATTCGCTGCAAGGCTCCGGCGCGCTACGTCCGAGTGATGTAGAATTTTTTCGCGGTGCGGCGGACGATGCTAGGCCGTTCGATCGCCGGCTGTTTCTCCTGAGGGCTGATTGGTCTAATTCAATTGATTCGTTCTGTCTGGTGGCTTTTGGCTGCCTATATGATTTTCCAGAAGTGTTGAAGGCTACGTTCCGGAGGGCAGGAGTCGTGATAGTCCATTACATCCAGGGCAGTGGTGGTCTTCGGCAGGCGACCCCTTTCGGCTGCTTATATGATTGCCCAGAAGTGTTGAAGGCTACGTTCCGGAGAGCAGGAGTCATGATAGTCCATTACATCCAAGGCAGTGGTGGTCTTCGGCAGACTTCCCTGGCTCAACCACACGGGAGCGCAGCCCTACACCACAAATTTAGCTCGTAAACAAGCCCTGGCGCCAATGCCTACCCTATAATGCAATAACTAAACTCAGCTCACACCCAAGAAGCTGTACGTAACTGAGTCATCTCCCCAAACCAACTTTAAGCAACACCTACCTCACTCCACAGCCTGCTGAATCAAATAGTCAATTTTCAACAGGTCCTACTCCACAGAATTTTACCCCATACAATCACTTCTTAAGGCCCGTTTACACTACGGGACTGATTCGGAAGGATCAAGACTGGACTGAGACCAATAAGCCACATGGCTGGGCCTCAAAACTGGCGTGAGCGTTCAGACTACGCGCATGTGCTGGGATCAAGACTCACGACTATCGCAGTGCTACCACTCTGCCGCGCGCGACATTTCAGTTACTTGTTTGCCTTTGGAGATGGATCGTGCCAACGAGTAACTTGAAGATTTTGGATTGAAGCCGAAAAAGATGGTTTGAATTCAAAAGTTTTCGGCTATCTATATACCTAATAGCAGTTATGAAACGCAAAACCTAACCACAACCGCGGTGTAAATGAATCCTCGGCACCTGCTCCAGATTTCAGGGTATCTTTCTTTCTTTTCATCTCTGATATAAATTGATTTCGCAAGGTGTGAATTTTTTTACGAATTTTTTCGATGTTCATAGATGCATCTGATTTCTTCATTTGTTCACTTTTTTTCTAATGCTTGAAGTCTTGAGATTCTGTCTTTGTAAACCGAACTTTTTACTTTCCATAGGCAAGGTGCCTGTCTATATAACTCAATAAGCCTCTCAGTAACATCTCTGTTCCAGTCTCCGTCATGCGACATTGCAAAGCAAAGTAAATATAAACA